>NW_010511189.1:33486-115477 GCF_000687285.1 Phaethon lepturus | reverse complement strand
CCACCGCTACCAAAACCTGGCCACGCAAACAGATTACACCATCTTAATGAGCGTGCTGTAGGCCGCATTCGTCTAAAGAAGGTCTTTTAATGAAAGCGTGTTACTAGGGAATTTGGGAATATCAGTTTACCTTCAAAAAGATGTTAATCTGAAGTAGAGCTCTCTCTCTCTTTTTTTTTTTTTAATCTGGAGGTAATTTTTGTTGAAATAATGTGTTAAGAACATTAATGGCTTCTGCCAACCGTCAACAGGGACAAACAGGACACACAAAATGGGAGTGAGGTTCCCTTTTCCTCCAGGAGCGCTGCAGGTGATCTGTTCTCACAGCGTTTTGTAGAAGCACAAGAGATGCAAATAAGTGAGTGCCGATGAAAGAGTACATTTTATTTTCTCACTTCATCTCCTGCCAGAAAAGCTTAATGGTATTTTAGAGCTGATATTACACCTCAGAAAAGGGGTAATGCATCTTTAAAAGCTAAACTACATCTTCTTTACTTTTATCAAATTCTCTATAAATCTTTCATGACAGTTTATTTAACAAAGTGTCATTGAAACTGTATAGATGATTGATGTGACCCATGTAAGATCAACATGAAATGTTTGTAAATGTCAGCAAAATGTGACCATCTAGAAGAAGTAAAGATGGTGTTGCTGTGAAAGTGAAAAACAAACAGAAAATGTTTATCTTATTCTTTACTTTCTGGGATGAAATTACAAATTCATAGAAGTAGCATTATATGACTTTTCTTAGACATCATGCCATGAAGCGGGGAAGAGGATCAAAATCTGTCTTGACATACTGTGCTTTTACTATTTGCTTCTTTTACAGTGGATAATGGTTTCTCACCTATTAAAAAAAAATTGCAATTTCACTTCTCAGAAGAATAGTATTTATTTGGAAAAAAAGAGTAGTAGAAAATTGACCAGAATCTGAATAAACTATTTTCATTCAAGCAGGTCCCGTCATCAGAAGAGCTGGAAACAAGTTGAGGTTCCCTCTAGCTACCACTTTTCTGAAGAATGCTAACTGTATGAAAAATTTAATGGTACATGTGCATTGTCACCAGAAGGTTTTTAAGATGTTGACCTGTTAACTCTGTATCAGTGCCATGCTTCTCATTTTTGTACAGTTAATTAAAAACACACATAGAACGACTCTACTGGAATCCTCTGAGAAACTAATTTTGGGGTCACCTTTTTGATCTTCATTTCTGCCTTGTGCCAGGTTCTGTGGGATCAAGGAAACCAGTGACTTCTGGGGCTCTTGAGAGCCCTTCGAATGCCCTGGGACCTTGCATGGCAGCGCGTGGGGCTCACCAGCCTTCAATAGCTCATATTTCATCCTGCACGAAATTGCAACATATAGCACCATATGCCATGCAATTTATAGTTCTTCATGGTTTTGTTGGGTATTTAGACACAAGTAATATTCTGGGTCCTTGGGAAGTTCTCAACTAGAAATTCATTGCTTGTTATTTTGCCCCTGGGAAGTACGGAGAGGTGTTGAAGAGTGTCTTTTGATCAGAGGCAGACATTTCGGTGTGAGCCGATGAGCTTTAGTTCTTCAACTGTTTTACCTCTTTTGGCGTAGCAGGCGCCAAGGTACTGCTGGGCTGTTGGCAGCTCCCGTGCAGGCGGTGGAATACCTGCAGCCATGCCCCAGGCACGTCTGGCTGTAGGGTATGTGCTGTGCACCGCTGGGCACTTTGTCTTGCCCCAAAACTCTACGTACTGAGCTGCTCTAGCAGCACTGCGCTCGCTTCTCTTCAACACAGATGTCTGTAGAACAGCCTTGGAACTCTGCCATCAGACTTGCAGCAGGTACCCAGTTCTGTATGTTCTTTACGGCAGGTATAATCAGCCACCACACTTTGAAGGGAGAAAAATATACCTATCAGCACTTAATTATAAGCGTGTGTGTGTATGTACATGGAGTTCCCAGTTCAGTGCAAACCACCTAAGATCTTAGGACCCAGACAAGGGTCTCCCTCTTCATTCATAACCAACCAGAAGAGCTGTAATCCTCGTGAGCAGTGCTGCTCAACGTGCTCCGAAGGAAGTTTGTGAGATGTGGAGATAAAACCAATTTTGGTCAACAGCCAAAGAGAGTTGGAACCCAAGCTTGATGGTTTTCATAGTATTGCAAAACCTGCCTGTTTGCCACGACCTTCCCACAGTAACCAAAGAGAAGCTACAACAGCTCACAAACATATTGTTAAAGACAAAATGGGGGGGAAAAAAGAACCTGAAGGTGAAAATATAATCCATTCCGGTATCCACTTGGACGAAAACCTTTGCAAATTACTCTAATGAGGTGATAAGATACTGTGGTGATAAAAATCTTGTAAATCAGACATGTTTGTATTGCTTTGAAATTAAACTAAGACAAGATCAAAGGAAGATGATTGAAAAATTTAGTATCCAAAATGGTAGACACAAAATGAAACTGAAGGAGAGAACAAAAATCAAATACTGTATGCTAATGCATTTCCAGATGCTACAGGATGAACTAGGTGTAGCACAGAAGGTGTAGTCAAATTAGCCAGTATTCCCTGTGATCCAATTCAGCTATTCCTGCCTTTTTTTTCATTCCCTATGAGACATACTATGTTTTTAGAGCAAATATGTGGATACATATATCACATATTATATGATGTATGTATTATAAATTACTATATTGGAGATCCAGTATTAGTTATTTACAGTGTACTGCAACAGTGCCTCCTGACCTGTCATTGTGTGGTATCTGGAGAATCGTTCGCATTTCTAAGGTAATAACAAGACTCTGTGCTCTTACGAAAGGTAACGTTGACATCAGAGGCGCAAGTGTCAAGTGGCTTTATTCAGGTAACAGGAAGCACTTGGGTTATACTGATATGTCCAATGACCACAGTGCCCTGCTTTGAGAATTATTACTTCAGATGCACTTTAATGATTTTAAAAGATACTTGAGTGCTTTTGGAAAAAGCATTGAAAAGTTCTGGATCATAATTTAGTTTTTTGTGAAGGTTCGTGCATGTGTCTGCATGAACTTTTAATTTAAATGAAAGATTGCTTAAATTCATTTCTAACTAACCTACATTTGTGAGTTAATTTATTGTTTAATCATAATTAAATTTTAATCTAGCATATGGTTATCATAAAAAATACAATAAGTAGCTCTAAGTTAAAAAGTGGAGAGTTTGTGAGTTCATGCTAGTGTTATTAACTGATCACCGGTAATAAAAAAGGTATAAAGAAAGCAATAATCAAAGCAGAAAGGATTATAGAACAAATAATTTATCGGTAAATACAGATTGCATATTTTTTAGGCAATCAAAGGAGCCTTGGTGTTGCACAGTTGGTTATAATTCTTCAGCTTCCCTCACTACTTTGCCTTTCCTCCCAATCCCAGTCTGCCAGCTAAACGCCCCTCTGCGCCACTTGGATCCCTGCATCTCACTTGCATGATGAGAGTAGGGTTATTTCTTATAACCATGGTAATGAATATGCAAATATAATAAAATTAATTGGCAGTTACAGTTTTCTGTGCTCTCACAGCACAGAGAATTCTGAGCTATTAATAGAAAAGCAAAGAAACTGAGGCCCATAGGTGACCAATATAAAATATTGCTGTTTTTCCACTCCTCCTTTGGTATTACATTTCATTATTATGAGTGTTGCACGTGCTCATAATGTTTTTCTGTGAAGCTCCAAGAATTTCGCTTATGAAATCACTTGTGATGCAAGTTCAAATAAAACAAACAAACAAACAAAACCCAACAAACCTGAAAGTATTCTGATAGCAGGATCTTTGCTAGTTTGCAGAAAAGAAAATGATGGAAGCAGAGGGAGAAAATAGAAAGACTTTTCTGGTTTCAAATGCGTGGGTAGTTCTGCTCGCTTCCATGGCTCCGTATACCCTAAAGTATTGGTACAGAGATTTAAGGAAGATTTTGTGACCTGGTTTTATGTACAGATATGTACACACACACATACGGTAATAGTAAGTGCCTCAAGCTTTTTCTTTTTTCCGTTCATGTCCCTGCTTTTGACTGCAGCCTTTATTTAGTCCTGATCATGATAGCCGTTACTAGGAAAGCTCTGATGTTTTTACTGCAGCACGAACTCACAGCGTGTGCTGGACTTACATAGGTCAGAAAGTTGCATAATTAGGAATGAGTAACGGGCTATCACGATTGTACAGTGTCCATGTATTCGAGTGCTTTGAAAAATTCCTGTTTGTATTTACACATGGCCTTTTACAAGCAGTTGTTGCCCTACTTAGCGCCAGTGTGTAGTATATGCCTTTCATTCTTTCTTGAGGAATTTAGGAAAAAGATAAAGCATACTGCTGAAGCAGTATTTTTTCAGGGTGTTTGACCATATATATTTTTCTTACTTATAACGCAGATGAATGGTGGGAATATTTTTTAGCTTGGATGTGTGCCCAATTCGGAAAGCTTAACCTTTCTTTACGGGAAGGAGAGAATTTGATCTTTCAAATCCCACCTGAGTAGTGGCTTCCTATTGCACTTAGTTTCTGTTAATTATATAGAGCAGGTAGTCAGTAATTTTTGAAGATAACAAAGATTAATTTCTCTATTTTTCTCAGCTAAAGGAATAAGTAAAATGGATGGATAGCTGTGAAAGACTGATGTGTAGTTATACTGTCTTCTGATTGCTTTGTACATTACAGCCTTTGCATACGTTAACCATAAAAAATGTAGAAATCATTCTAAAATTGACTGTGTAGTAGGTTTTTTTCAGCAGAAAGGAATACTGATGGCTTGAACTGGCAGCTAGCCAGTTCAAAATCTCAGTGGAAATCTATTGCTGGCTTAGACTTTAGTCTTTAATTGAAAAATGAAAATTAAAATGTAATTTGTTTGAATGTAGAGAAAATTGAAATACCTACAAATGTACTTTCTTGTTACAGTTTTACAGGTAAAATGACACCTTTCTACAAATTCTTGTTGTTGATGTAGAAGGCACACATAATGTAGTGGCAAGTAGTGTGGACATCTCAGTTTGGAGGCTTACTTTGAAGGCTACTCATGGGGGTTGACCATTAATTGCCCATTTTTTTCCTGAGAGAGAAATCTTGAAGGTGAAAACTAGCAAAGCTTTTCATGACAGAAGGTCCAGGCTGATGTGCTTCTGGAACCAGGAGAGCCATCCTCTGATTTGAAGTTCTGGCTTGAACCATCTGTCTGTTTGAACTATCAGAAGGAAACTGTAGATGTGTGTTAGCATTACTTAAATTTTTAAAACTTCAGTTTAGTGTTTATATAGTAAAAATCCAAGGTGCGTTAACGTATGGAAAGCTATTAATTTAGAACAGTTTTTGTTTTCAGTTTTGAAGCCAGATGTTTGTTGGTGTCACCTTCCAATCTAATGAGGGCTTAAATGGCTTTCTCCCTCCTCGTTTAACACTGCATAACTTCATGCGAAGAAAAATCAATTCCCAGAGGCCTGCGACACGTGGACGTATTTGATGAATGAGAAGTAGTCACAGAATCGTCAGTGCCATTTGCTCATAATACAGCTTCTTGCAAGAATTTAAGACAAACAGGTGTCATTAAGCTAATCAGGGTGATGCTGACTTTTGTGAAACATCAGATTAAACTGTCAGCTGTTCAGCAACTCGGTAGGGCAGCCCAAAGCACAGGTGTTACGTTGACCAGAGTTAGGGAACAAAGACTGAATTTCCCATAAATCCATTATTTTTGGTTACAAAAAGGGAAGATGTGAACATCTTGGAAAAATGGAAACACCCGGATGGATCTGTTCAGTGGTTGCAGAGGCAGCGCTGCTGGCGAACGCGTGTGGCACGGCGCGCTCGGGGCTGTGCTGGGTCGGAGCTGAAGATGTCCAGCGGCACAAGGACGGAGCTCAGGGTGGGTTTCAAATGCTGCTGCCTGCCCAGGCAAACTGAGGGGTGCCGGGCAGTGACCTTTCTCCACAGTTTTTGTCTCTAACAGCATTTGAGGGCCACAGTTTTTTAGGTTCTTTGCTGTTAAACTGCGAGCACGATTCACAAAGGTCTGTTACTTCGTGCGCGATGAATGGAACTATCTGCCAACTTCCTGCACACTCACAAAAGCCAGCGGATGCCAGCTTTATAAACGGTGTCAAACTTTAATTAAAATAAACTAATTATTTAGTAGCTACTGTGGGACAGATGTTCTTGAGATATTTTGCAATGAACTGTACAACAGCAAGATAGGGAGGCTTTCAGGACTGTCAATACTATTAATTCAATTTATGCATAAAGTCACGTAGCTTTTAATGCTGTTTTTGCCTCTAGTGTATTTGTAGTTTCTGTATATTGGTCATCTTACAGATTCAGTTTAGAATGCTCGTCTTCTTGCATGCGGTACATAAAATTACATTTCAGTAGTTACACAAATAGATTGTTAGAAAAATACTTTCCTTTTCCGAATTCTTTAGTTTTTCTGCTAAAGTGCAGCTATGAGGTAAGCCACAGAGCTGTATATGAATATCACATGTAAAACGAAGCTTTCTGGAGGGGTAGGGGGGATGTCATTGCGCACAGTGCGAGTGACTGTGCCGCTCCTGTGTTGTGACAAGCCATCACATAACAAGCACAGATAAATGCCCCGCCCAGAGAGAAATGCCATTATTATATACTCTGTTTATAAAACACCGTGAGAGAAAAAGTGTCAGTCAATCACGAGAGCAGTGACATAACTTGCTGAAAGGAAGGGGTTGGTGAAGGTGTGCGGTGTGGGGTGCTGAATGCATCCGAGAAGGCGACGGGAGGCAGTTGCGTGGAGACGGGACTCCAGACCTCCCAGTGTGTCACAAGTGGGAGATTTCATGGTCTTGTGCTTATTTAAACTGGTTTCTTTAAAACCATTTGTTGTACTGGCATCTCATGTGTGCTTTTCCGGACTGTTGTAGTAGTACTATAGAAAAAGGTGAGGTTTGGGTTCGGGTTTTTTTTGAGGTCTAATATTTATAATCTTGAAGTGATGGCTGATGTTGAAACCATTACTTTTCCTTCCCTTCCTAACCAACAGTTTCCCTAAAATTCAAGTTAAAAGAGAGTTAACAAAAGATAGAAAGTTAAATCAAGGCTGCTGAAAAGTGTGAACTTGAAAATCTTGTTCTCCATCAGTTGTCTCAGGGTTGTTTTCTTGTGGTTCAAACAATCCCACTGATTCTTCAGTTGCCAAAAGATTTTTTGGAGAGGCAGGAACTGGCTTCTAACATGAAAAATAAATACATTAGAAGCCCCAAAGTAATAAAACCAAAGCATCTGAGTCCATGAGAAAGGACGTCACTGCATTTACTTTCTCTTGTGTGGGTCTCCTTTGAAACAGACAAATAGTTCAAAATGCAGGGTATATGAAATTTTAAAAAGGGATATCTTTGTGTTGTGAAAGTGAATTTAATGCTTGTGCAGAATGCTGGAAGCATGCTGACGTGTTCTGTTATTAAAGGAAAGTTAAGAAATAGGCAGCATCAAGCTCCGTGATTGCCTCAGGATATTATAACTCTTCAGCAGAGGGGTTTCAGAGCTGCGATATAACTACGTTACTTCTCATCGGTTAGAGAGCCATTGAGAAGTTGGTGCTAACATCAACAGTGGTGTTTATCTCTTCCATGAACTCATTTTACACAAACTTATCAGAAATTTGTAAGGTATTCACAAGTTGTCATGCATTTATATTTTATGCAGTTATTCTAATAGCAGCTAATAGCTAGATGGAAACCAACTGTTCAAAGTAATTTTTTTAAACATTTGGTGGAAGAACATAAATAATAGGCTAGTTTTAATAACAAGGAGAATACAATAAATGGAAAAAAACCTCAATGACTGTAAGAGATGAGCAGTGGCTTGGTAACAAGACAGGGTAACAAGTGGTTATTGCATTAGCCTTTCACCTTTTGAGATTTGAATGGAAGACCTGGTTGAGGCTGCAGTTAATGAAGTTGAGTGGTTTCACGCATTTTTACTTGGTGCAATTATCAGTGTCAGCTCTAAAAGGTCTCAGGCTGGGCTAGCAGATGTGTTGCAGGTCACTGCTTAGTTGCAAGAGCTGTGCGAGGACCTTGCAAAAGGCTTTGTTCTGTTGGCAGTTTTGTTCCTTGGTACGTTTGTAATCAATATGTTAATTCAAACAAAAAAAGAAAAATACATTTCTACGAGAAAAGAACAGCCAAAGGAGGGGCATTACGGTTTGCAGTTGCTCTTACCTGAAGCTGCTGCTGTGGATTTTGGATGTACAGGAGATCACTATCAAGTACCTGACAGGGGAGCTTGTTCCAGAGATGCTATGATCTACAGATAGCACACTAACAGGACACTGTGACTGATCAAAACAAATGCGGAATGGAGGTGTTATTGACACTTCACCCACCATTATGACAAGCCATTGAAAAAATTAATCTGATTAAAAATACATATATTTAGCCAGTTGTTTTAATTAAGAAGTCTCGCATGAAAGGAAGAAATTGTTTCACAGATTAACTTTCAAGTCCTAAGCTACCTTGTGTTCCCAATTTTAGATGCTTGATCATCATGGATTTAAGCCTAAAAGCAAAAAAAAAAAAAAGTATAGAACTGATTTAGAAGCAGCATAGATAAGTCAGTATTGGGTTTCTTTTTTTATTTTTTGTGTAGTTTCTGAGCCTTTCATTTGCATGTTGGTCATGTTTTTGTGGTTTCTCAGAGGATTTCTTCATTAAAGCTGTGGCCATCCTGTTGTCATATGGCTGCAGATGTATGAACAAGGAAAATGATACTGGGCTGTGAGGTACAGGCAGCCCTTAGGAAGGAGCTGTAGGGGCGGGGGAATGCAGTTCAGCAAGGCTGGAGAGGTCAGATGTGTGTTTGGGCGCGTAGGCATGCCCGCTCTGCTCCCTTGCCGTACGACTCATGCGCATATGGGTCTTGGGGTATAAAGCGATTATGGATACATTCCTATTTAGCTGGGAATGGTAATGATGCTTTTAAAATGAATTCCACACATATAGATGAGCCAGGCTTATCTAAGGGTATTTTTAAAAGCTATAGGGAAGTATTGGAAAAATGTCCTAGGTCTGAATGCGTTAATGTTTGAGAAAATCCAGGAGAGGGGCTCAGCTTCCTCCAGCAGAATCGGGTGACTTAGTGGGTGTTCTGCGAAGCTTTTTCTATGATACGAAGAACATTGAGTCTCTGATCTGGTGCCTCAAAGACTCCCCAAAATGTTCATCTTTAGCTGACAGACTGAGCTGAAAAGAACCCGTTACGTTCAAGTCGGGTGTCTGTAAGCGTGCTCGGGGCGGTGTGTGACGGCAGAGGAACATCAGCCATATGGAAGTGGCTTTCTCCAAGGTACCAGTGGGTGCAGTTGGTGCGTCTCGGTGTGCCTGTTGGCACTGTTGGCAGCCCCGCTCCCTGAGAAAAGCATTGCTTTCAAACATGAGTAATTGATGAATTGTATGTAATATGCAAATGTGAATGCATAAATCTCCTGAATGACAGCTTAATTTATGTGAGCCTTTAAGAATGTGGGATTAGATTTTAATTAAATATCTTCAAAGGCACCCTGACTTACTCTGTTTTTTTGGCTGCTGTCTGTATGAGAGTTTAGGAGGGGACAAAATCCTAATTTTAAACATACTATTTACTATGTTTTTCTAATTTTCATTTTTTCTAATGAATTGTCATTGAACAAAGGCTGTATATATTGGTACATATACTTTAGGGACTGTGTTAGGTAAATCTAAGGGTAACGATAATCATAAAAAAAGTGCCATGAAACTTGTTTGAATTGAAATAATTAGTGCAACCAGTTCACGTATTCCTTTATGTTTAAAATGAGTAAGCATCCAGGTTAAAGCTAGTATAAATGTTTAGTTTAATATTTCACATTTGAGAAGTACCTTCAACTTATAAAAACATTTTTTTAAACTTTTTTTAAAAACAATTTTACTGTTGTAAAGTAACTGCGAAGTTACTGTTGCTTTAATTGTTACCCCAAAATGTGATGAATTAACTGATTGTTTCTATTGGGGCAGTTAGAGCTAAACCCCAGCATGGCTGCCTCAGATTATCTACAGATATAGAGCATTTTGAGGTACTAGACTATAAATAGCAGGCACCTGATTTCCTTGAGCCTGGAAGGTGCGGGTTATCCTGCCCGGGACCCAGCACATGCTTCAGCAGTCGCTGAAGTTGAAGCCAGCAGGAGCAGTTCAACTGGTGTCAGCAGAGCCACGGGTGGTATTGGTTAAGTACATCTTTTGGTGTTGTGCTGGACCAAGATTATCAGTCCTGAAGAAGCAAAACTAATATGGTGGGAAGAGGGTGGAAGAAGGCAACTAAGAGATTTTTTGCATGGAATTTAAGTGTGTGTAAAAGTCATAGTTAGAGCTAAGTAGTGCCATAGTCTTAAAATTCTTTTTAAAAAGAGGCAGTTAAGCTAAGCAAAATAACTACTCCCTCTAGCTAGCTTGAGCAACTGTCTAAAATGATACTTTTTTTTTTTAAATCTATGTTACCCCTTCATAAAGACCTTTCATTTAAACAGGGAAAGCCATGGTAAATCACAAATGTAAGTATGAATTTGTAGAATCGTGTCTGGAAACATTGCTCAAAACAGATAAAAATGTAGGCATTTATGATTGACATTTTGCTAAACAGTTTTAAAAAACTTTTTTTTTTCATGGTACCCTGATCCATTTCAGAGTTAAACATGTTCATTAAGAATGCTATTTTAACTACATGGTGCGGGTAAGGCCTGATAGCGAGCGTTGCGGAGGACAGGGTATGGCAGGAAGGTTCCTGCTGTGTGCCATGGATAGTCAGTGGTTTTTCACATGCAGGACCTGAGATTATGGTCAATCACAGCAGAGAAATTTCTTGAGCTCTGTTACACTTTTCAAATTCAAACAAAACTTGACTATGTCTTGTCTAGAAACACAAAAAAAAAAAAAGGGAGAAAGGAAATTAATTTCAAGTAAAGTAGCTATTAATTTTTAGTGTAATTTAGCAAAGAATTTAAATACATTCAGTAAGTCTGGTGCCCCTTATGAACTCATCTATATGATAATGCCCTTAACATACTCATCTGTAGTAATCCCATTGGTGTTTTGCCCCCCTGCTCACGCCCACCGAGTTGGATCCTTGCAATGAGACCAGAAGTTCCAGACCTCTCTTTCTGGGTGAGGAACTGACTTTGAACTGGTCACCTGCCCTTGCCACTGATGCAGGAGTAGAGCAAAGCGCTCTCATCTTACCAGCTCCCATCGGAGAGTTTTCTGGGGTGATGTGAAGGTGTTGGTGCTGACTCTTTCCGTCCAGCTCGAAGCAGCTAGAGGAAAGGGCAGGAGCTTTATTTCTTCCTGTGTTCTAGGTCATTTTGATACCGTAATAATGGTCCAGGGAAAGTAGCTGAGATGAGAAATTTCCCAACAGTGGGACAATAGGCTTGTGCTTTGTGGTGGATTTGAGGCCAAGAGCAGAGAGTTTGGGAGGGTATTCTAGAGGCAAGTAGTTGTGAAATACTGATCGGTTGGGGTAGATATTGATTAGAAAGTTAATGTAGAAGGAAATGGATTTTGAGTCCTATATTATACTTTTTTGGGGGTTGGAAATAACTTTTTTTTTTTAGCTTTCTTAGTTTTAATTTTTACTCCTAATGTCATACAATTGCAAAATAGGTCACTCTTGTATGCAAACTCACTAGGCAGTGCGCAAACATGCGGCATGTTTTAGTTTTTTGGTGCAAGTACTTAACCGCAGCCTTTGGTCAACTGTTTTCATTTAGTTCCTGTGTTTTGTGCATGGTGGTTGGAAGGATGTTTAGTTATCAGTTTTAGAGCTTACTATCTGAAAGTATTGGCTGTTTCATAAACCACGATAAGATGAAAGAACAAACCTACAGTTGCTGTAACTACAATATTTTTTAATGCCAAAAAGTAAACAAAAATCTCTAGATATGCTGCTTTTTTATTATTGGGACTAAGGACTAAGAATTTCTTGAAATAGGATCATAGACTACATAAAACAGTGAGAGAGATTTCTGAGGTTCAAGAAGGAAACACTTTTGGTATCAACTAGAGATCTCTCCTTTTAAGAAAATTGCTGAGGGAAACCATCACCCTAGTAGGGAACCAGAGTTGCACTTGGAAAGAGTTGCCAAGAGCTTGAGAAATAATCTCACTAAGTGGTGCAACCCCTAAATTTAAACTGGTTGGGGTTTGTTTTGGTGTCCCCCGCCGTGTTTTCTGTAGGCAGAGCTTTGTGGTAGTTGTCACCTTTTTCTCTTTTGTCTCTCTCCATCCCCCTGCCTGTGTCTGCACCCTCTGGGCCTTCTGTATTTCACAATATCTCCCTCCCATGGTAGGATCTGGGGGAAATATCTGAAGGCAAGCTCTTTTCTTCACATCATTAAATCTTCTGCATTTGGACACTGGATAATGCTAGCTAGATGTTTTATTACTGCATTATTTAATTATGTTGACCTGTTCCTATTAGATTAATGTTTCCTGTGATTATGCCTCCATTTAAAACTCCAGCCTTTAAAACTTAAAAGGAAAAAAAAAAATCCAATAAAAATAGCTGTGGTACTGAGTTCCATTTTTTTCCAGACATTTTTGTATTTATGTTGCTGAAGATCAAGAGCTATTTTAAATCACAAGATTGAAAACATCTAGTTAAAAATAACCCTAAAACATAGGAAGGGTGGTGATGGAAAATGTAAATATATAGATATATAATTGGTAAAGGTAAAGGTGAAACTCAAATATAGAAAAAGCCAGTGCATTTTTTTCTGAACAACTTGGTGTTGATTCTCTCATTTTTAATTTTGCCCAGTATCTTTGTTGTTTGGAATCGGTTTGGGGAAGGGGCTGCTACTTTGTGAAACTCTCAAGTGAATCCTGATAATTAATACAAACTTTACGCTCCTGTACAATATGATAGATCTGAATGTCTTTACTAAAAATGCAAGTGTTAAAAATAAATGGCAGAAAATTTCTGGGCTTTAATGTGCCCATGAGTCATTGATGGTGTATTTTTTTTTGGCTATCCAGTTTCATTTTGCCTTTTTTATCATTCTGAGATGCTCTTTCTTTTTCTTTTTCTGATATTAATGTAGTATGTTGATAAAGCTTATCATAAAATGAATGCAGGCACAAGTCACAAGTGCTCATTTCTCCCAGAGACTTTCAAAACTGAGGTCTAATATATTTAACTGATTCAATCTCAGCATTAATTTATAAGGTAGTATGCACATATTGTAGTTAGGTCTATTTGAATAATTTATGATGGTCCAAAGTTTAATTCCATTAAGAAATGCACACAAGGATAATCCTGGAGTTCTTGGTGCACAGACCTGCAAAGTGAATTTCTGTCTGCTGCTCCCAGGAGCTTTGAGGGTTACAGCATTTTGTAGGGTCAGCATTTTATAGGCTCAGTCTTGTTCAGGTAAACGATAACACTTCTATCAAACTGTACTGTAGTAGGGATTACTAGTGATAGCAGGAGTTGGTCCACAAAGGCAGGGATATGGTTTCAGAAGTGTGTGATACACTCAACCTATTTCTAACTGACTTGAAAATATCTTATCATTAAGAAATTTAAACTTGAGTAATGTTAAATAATTTTTACTCTATGCAAAAATGCACTATTAGAAAGTTAAAAATGAGCATACTCCAGAGAAAAAAATATAATATAAAGTCCATTCCTCTTCTTTAAGAAAGCATATTTTAAGAAATGAAAATAAGAAGAAAAATGTCAAGGCTTCATAATTTTTCTTTTTTTGTTTTTCCTTGGAAATGTTTACATACATCCAGTGACAAAAAAAATCAATGAGCAAATAAACACAATGAAAACTTGCTTACCAAGCACCAAACTTGGAAATTTCATGAAAAAATTGTGCTTGCAATGAATTACCGAAGAAAATGTTCTTGTACATTTTCCTTTGAGATTATAACAGTGCAACCCTAAGCAGAATTTCATCCCAGACAGATTTTATGTGATTTGAAAATAAATGGCTTCTGATATATTTGAAAAAGAATCAAGTTATGTACTTTACACTTCTTTCAATGGCAGTTAGTCATGGTAGAATAATGCTGTAGAATAACTGCGCTCTTTTATGTATCACTGGAAAATAACCTTTTCAGTTAGCTAAGGAATTTATTCTGTCATTAATATTTGCTTAAGGAAAAGCTGTGGAATTAAAGCTAAGAAGCAGCAGTGAGCAGTACTGAAGGAGAAAACTGAAGGTGGTGTAGCATCGCTGTTCTCAGGAGGAAGACCAAGTTTGTTACGCATCATTACAAAATAACGTGTCCAGTGCAAATCTCTTGACTATACATGTTTTAAATCTAAAATACCTCCTCAGGTATTCTGAAATAATGGCCAGAAGTGTGGAGTGGTGAAATCTCTGTTAAGGCTGTTACTCAAAGTTGTATCATCAGGGCAGTGAAACCCTAACCTGTTCCTTTCACTTGCCCAACTCTGCCCCATGGGTGGCCTCTAGGCATTTAGGGTGTTCTGTGCCTTCATACCATTTCCGATTTAAAAGTGATAGTTGTTGATCTCTACAGTGCCATTGGACCAGTGAAAAAAGATGCCAAGATCTGCTTAGATGTGGTGTTTTATTTTGAACACTCTCTTTTCATATCTGCTATTTACCTCATAGAATACAGTAATGTAAATCTTAATCTTTCATTTTAAATCAGCTTGTTCTTATGACTTAATCATTTTGACTGCTGTGTTTTCAATTCCCTCTAGCTTTATCGCTCTTGTAATTAGGTTGCTTAGAAATACACATGCAGTTCCAGGTATAGCAGACGAGTTAGGGCAATTTCGTCCTTCCCTGACATGATGCTTCTAGGCATGCAGCCCAGCACAAAGTTGGATATTTTCCTTGTTTTATCACATCTGCCTAATTTGCAGTCTTTTATAACACCTAAATGTGTCTCAGCATCTTAACGTTACAGATGTTGCCTCTCTTTTTGAGAGCTACTTTTTCATTATTTTTCACACTTCATTAATTTTTTCTTTTTTAAAAAAATTGAATTAATTTTTAAGCTGCTTTTATTCATTCAGATCTCGCTGAAGGTTTTTGTCAAGTTTCCTCCTTCCTGTCAATCTCGTGTGTGACTTTTAGCTTAAGTTTTTCTGCTTTTCTTTTAGAATGTTTATGAACATACTAGATGGAGTTAAAGCCAAATCAATTTATTGCTGAATCTTCAAGGTAGCTCCTCTCCATACCGTCATTCGCTTTGTTTCAGTCCGTGAGTGCTCACATCCATACTAGCCTTTTATTGGAAAAGACACTCTCTTAGTTGATTTTTCTTCTAAAATTGCAGTCTAAATGTATTGCATCTTCTTTTTTTTCCCATATATCAATTAATTCCGCAAGTCTCTTTCTAGAAGGATTTTTATTCTGTTTAAAGGCAATGCGGCTGTGTGCTGTCATCAGCCCGAGATCATTCTCTTTATAGTTGTTTAACTGTTTATCAGAAGCAGAAGTTATTTCTCCAGGTCAGTAATTACCTAGACCTACCTAGACTGAACACTAACATAGAAGAGGTTTTCATGGTACGGATGTGAACTCCTTTAAAGTATTTTTTTAAATAAAAGCTATTTTAAAATTAAGGGAAAAGAACTCATTGGCCTCGAAACTAATTACATTGCTTCAGCTCAGGTTTTGCTTGTTTGTTTGTTTTTAATAAAAAGGAAAATTAATAGTTAAAAATACTATTTAGAAACCATTTCTTCTGCAGCTGTAAGTTTTTTGCACCAAGGTGATGGGTATGTTTTTGTGTATTGTTGATAGGGAATTGAAGCTATCCCCTCATGATTTCAGTTGCAGTGCAGGTGGAATTTTTCTCGTCGTAGTTAATTAAAGCATCTCTGTAAGATAGGCTTTAAAAGACAATCCAAATACGCCTTGACGATGAACAGTGCTTTCCAACTTCAGTACATTTTGTAAGATAGTATGTAAGAAAATGCTAACTAAGCCCCCACAAAATTGTGGTGGCGGTGTAAGGCGTGTAGGTGGTAATTGTGTTTCTGTTGTTCCAGACGCTGTTTGTGTATGTGTTCTGCAAAACTGCTTTCTATGTGCCGTAGCACACAGGGTGTAGTTAAAGGCTCCGTCGCTGCTCTCTATGAACTTACCTTTGACTTGGATAAGAGCATCTGTGGTAGTGGAAGGAAGATAAAAACTTACTGTTGTATTGAAACTGCTGAAGGCCCTCTCAATATCCGATCAAACCTCGGTCTTTGGTTTTGGACAGCTGTTTGAGGAGAGGCTAAGTCAGATGCCCTGACAAACCACAGAGCCACCATGGTCACGTAAAGGTCACGGTTCCGTGGATCTTTGCATTTCTTCATTCTTTCTTTGATTTGAGGTTTTCTTTGTGGATACTGAAGTAAAGGAACCAATATTCTTAAAGAATACTCATCTGTCCCTTTTTGAAGGCCAGTTGGTTGCATGCTGAGTACTGGTTGCTGCTGTTGCTAACCCGGAACAGTATCTCTAATGCCCGAGATGTGGGAGAGCTCCCGCTGTGGCAGCTGGTTAAAACAGGTATTCGTATCTGTTCATCTGTATCTGGCTTTGTCCACATCCTGAAATAGTGTGAGTATGACTTTGTGTTTCATATAGTTGCTGATACAAACTTACTTTCTTCTTCTAGTAACACTGAGGAAAGATAGCTATTGCTTCTCTTCTGAATTTGTTAAAAAAAAAAACCCCAAACCTGAAGACTCTGGAATTTCAAGGAAACAAATAATAACTAAAATGATAGAAATTGGTAATAGTGGGGCACATGAAATTAGGTGAACAAGAGCAGTCTAGGTGACCATCACTGTGGAGTTAAGCAGTTGAGTTTATTGTCAAGTCAGTCTGTATGATGTAGTTGATAATTCTCCTAAGTTAATTAGTTGCAAGCAGGTATTTTAAAGCACTATGGCCTGGCTGTAAAATAATGCAGCTGGTTCATTTTCAAATGGGAGAGTCTTCTTACACAATTTCTCTACATCTTTAAAAAATATCTTAATCTTATCTGGAATACAGCTAAGCTGGAATTTCTGTCAGCCATTTAGTCCAAGGTGATTACACCAATTTGAGAATGTCAACAATTACACAGTACTCATGTTTAATTAGTAAAAGGGAAGCACCTGTATTTCTAGAGGAAGAGACTCCAGGATTAGACTGTACAAGTTCAAGTTGTAACAAAAGACAAAAATGAGCATATTATTCATCCTTGGGGAAAATCAGTCACTGGATGGGCTCTGTTCACGGAAAAAATGCGACAAATAGTTCTTTTTGCATATGGTCTCTCCATGCTTTTGTACTGATGCATATCAGTAATGATGTTTACAACTCCTTTGTCTGTCCAACAGCAAAACAAAAAAATTGAGAGCACTTCTGGTGGTTAGACAGACCTGTAACACTCTCGCTTTACTATCTCAAATTTTACACTTGACATACCATTCCAGACTGAAAATGTGACTTTCTATTTATTTTCTTTAAATCACTTGCTTTAAACCACCATCTGGTTGAGGCGTTAAAATAGGCAATATTGCTCTAAGAGTTTTCTTAAGACCTTTCTTTGGCTGTTAATTGCACATTTATAATTATGTTCTTAGGAAAAGATAAAAGAGTTTTGAAAGATTATTCTTGGCAACAGACCTAAGGTGAAAACCTGCTGTTTTAATGCGTAAATTATAATGTGTGCAGTTGTGAAGAGTGGTTTTGTGAAATGCTCAGGTAAGCGCAAGAATCTAAGAGAGCTGTCAAAGAGTTTGCACTCTTAAAGGGCTAACGTTCACTGAAAAACAACTGATAATATGCTGTGCCTGAAGGCTAAATGAGTAGTTTAAGTTAAACACAATCACTGACTTTCTGGAAGGCAGGTAAAGGAAACAATTGTTCCTCAAGCAAAGTTAGAGAAATGCAAAAATCAGCCTCACTTTGATGCCTGTTTAAAATCATTAATTTTCCTGTAAGTTAACGTAAATCAAGGATTAAACAGAAACTGTTACCATCTGACCCTTATAAACTAAACTTCTGTGTGGCTCATCTATTTGAAGTCAAATCTCTCCATACATCTAAACAGGAAACTGAATGAAAACATTTTTTCTTTTCATTTCCTATATCCTGCAAACTTTTTCAAAACCTGTTTCCTTTTTAAATTTAGTCTGCATACTTAGACATCTTTTTTCTGTTCTCCCCCCTCCCCACCCCCCAACCCCCCATGTAGGGTTTGGTAAACTTACCACCAGTTACTGTACAGAGTAGTACAAGAGAGTGCTCTTGGGCTCTCTGGGCTCTGCCATTTACCCATCTGTAAATGTTTCTAAAAGTCCGTATCTTTGCAGAATGGTTTTGCACTGTGTGAGGGATCCAAGCTCTCGTGAGCTCCTGGGCAGCACACAAGCATCATAACTGGGATCAGTTGGATTTCATGACTGTAAGTGGCAAACGCTGAGGATTCAGGATTACAATTTCTGTCTACGGTTAAGGGTGATTTCCACCTTGTAGATCTGTATTTCTCTGTCTGTAGTGACATTGATCTCCAGAAAATACTTTGAACTCTACAGATGAAATTACTATATATTAGCTTATTATTATTACTGTTATTTATTTGCTGCAAGGATAAATGACACAGCTCTGTTGCTCACCACTTAGGTTTGACGACTGTTGACGGTTTAAAAAGGTGGGAAATACCTAATTTATTGCTGTCACACCGGAGAGATACATAGCACGTGGTTTATAGAAAAATCTTTGTTCAATGAATGTGTCTGTTTTCTTTTGTGTGTGTTGGAAAAATTTGCATCTTAATGAACTGACTAATATGTAGCTTCGTTATCAGATGTTTCCGTGTCAAAAGGTAGAATTTTATACCTGGTCAGTTAAGCCTCGTGCAGCACTCTGAGTAGTCTGAAGTTGGATTCTTCACTCTTCTGCAAATAATCTGACTGTAAAGGCCAGATACTGACACCAAAGAATGGGCAACCCTTAGAGGTACTGAGCCGTCTCTCTCCTCTTGGTCATCTCTCTCTGTTCTGCCCCTGGGCGCAGGATTGTGTCCCAGGTTAAGCTGCTTATAGCAGCACTGTCGCTCTTTACGATGAGTTATTCCTAGATAACAGATACGCAACAACTTCTGGTGTTGCACTATCACATGTTGAATTTCCAGGGAGTCGGTACATGTTTACTGTAATCCTCATTTTCGGGAAAGTTACATGGGTAGCTGGTAACCTGAGTATTTCATGTAAACGAATGTGAGGTATGCAGTGTTTCTAAGCTGTGTGTGGCAGTGCTCAGTATATGGCTTCCATTTCTGTTACTTAAGATTGTTCTCTCCTTGGGTGGCTGTAGCCTAAAAAGAGGGGGAAGTTGTAAATGGTTTTCGTTTCTCACACACCTACAAAATAATTTTGAGATACATGCCTGTGTAGTCCCAATGTGGAGGGTACCCCTGTATCTTCGACTGTTTTGGTACTTGTTCTTCTGCCAGTTTGGCTACAAAAGATGTAGTCCCACATCTGTGTCCACCCGATTTAAATGCGTGTCTGAAGAATCCTGTGTCTGCTCTTTGGCAACGTAGTTATCCCATGAGTCCTTCAGGAAAATGTCCCTCCCTAAACAGAATGATGTATTCAATATGGGAGATGTTTTATAATTTTTTTCTTCAATAACTGGATGAAGAATATAAAGTCCGTTGCTTTTGAAAACAGTTCTCATGCAAAAGCAGGAGTATGCAAGCTTTTTCTTTCAAGACGTGATGATAAGGAAGATGATGCTAGAACGGCAAATTCGTGCCATTCACAAAGGAGGTCACAGAACATGAACAAAGAAAACGTAGAGGAGCTTTTGGAGCCCTAATAATTGGCACTTGGCAATATGCTTTTAGCAAGGAATCTGACAAGAGTTCTGTCTTAATGTGGTGTCTGCATGCTTCCCCACTTTTTTTTTTTTCCCTCTATTTCACTTGTTAGTTAATAAACATGTTGGAGGATCAAGGGGGAAAACAAGCCTCCGAACTCTGGAACTGGCACTTCTCAAACATACAGCATCGAAACAATATGTAGCACATGTCAGAACCATCACCTTCAGCAAAAATGCCTTTTTCCTTGGTTTTGCAGTTAATGAAATAATACTTGTACTCATCTGCCTCTCCATTGTCGTATAAAATCTGCGTATCTCGGACTGGTCCGGTGGTAGAGGATAGCAAACTTACTCTGCTTAGCAGGATAAATGCTTGCAGTGTTAGAGCGTGATCCCACTTGCACTGAAAGAAAAAAAGGGTTCTTTTAATGATTTTGAGTGTAGCAAGATAGGACTTAAATGAATTTGGCTCTCGGCCAGATAATCCTCTTTTGTTGATGTTAAAACACTGGCCGCAGCAGTGATTACAACATAAGAATACAAAAGAGGCTTTATTTATACTTCACTTTTTCTTTCATGTTTCTAATCGTAAAAATAAATATGTCTTACTAGAAAAGAAAAATTTTACTTGGTTTGCTTTGCATGCTGGGAAGCATTAAGTATTTCCTTTTTTTATGGGAAATGTGTCACTTGCATTTAACTCAGATAAAAATAAATGAAGATAAAACTAATTTAATTTTAGAATATAATTTTTTTATTTGTTGAACAACTGTTGTTTTAAAATGGATGGCCTGCTGAGAAAGAAACAAAGCCACTTCAGCAAAGCAGGAAATCAATAACCACAAGAAAGCCTAAAGAAAATTAATGCATACAGTGTGAGCAAGTGACATCGGAATTATTTTCTGGTGTAAGAATGGTAATAATAGAAGGCATATGGAGTGGATGGAAAGCATGATAGAAATATACATAGAAAAGATGTGTTCTCTATTTCTATTTATAAAAATGACCTCTGTGTTACAGTACTTAGACTTTGAAGGGTCTAGCTGGTGGTTTTCCTCCCGATTTCCCCACCCCCTAGTCCTAGGTAAATATTTATGCTTGCAAAATTTAGTAGGCTGGCAACCATGGAAACGTATGTCTTTCATTTATCTCCAGGAAATCTGGTTACAAACACTCTTTTACTTGAATTCTTTTAGTCTTTTTCAACAGCTGTTAGAAAAAACAACTGTACTGAAGAGCAGTGAATTGTGCATACGATGTATGATTCCAATTCTATTGAAGTCAGTGGCAAGACTTACTTGCCCATAGTAGGAGCAGGACTGTACTTACACAACCTCTTGCCATACAGCCCAACACACATTTTACATTTTCTGTTTTCTCAAAGCCAAGGTAAATGTTGATTGTTCAAACTGAGAGAAGCAGACGTGGATGCTAGTAAGTTCAACACATGCCACGTGCTTCTGGGGAGAGCCAAACCTTTGAGTTTGAAGGGAGATCTTTTAAAAATAACAGCTGGTATGACTTGTCTGATAAACCGTTTTATCTACTCAAGGAAATACTTTATTTCAGGAAATCCCTGAACTTGTGAATAACTCCTGCCACTTTTCAGTGCCCTGAACTGATTTGGGCTTTTTCTGTAGTTCGCTTCTTCCATTTTTTCTCATTGTATATGACCGAGTCGAGATAATTTCAAAAAGCGCATTTACAAAATGACATTGTGTTTCTCTGACAGTGGTACACCAGTTTTAACTGTGGTGAGAAAAGTTTGTGGGTGTAGCTTTTCTCTCTGGGAAGCTGTCAATAAAAAAGCAGACACGGTTTTGGTCAGGAAAGTACTAGTTCAAGTCAGGTATCAAAAAGCAAGTAGTATTTGAAGGGAACTATGAGTTGAGAACAGTTTTTATCACTTGGATTAGATACGTATCCGTTAGACCACCTGGGAGGGAAAGGGTAGACGTTCCTGATGGAGGAGA
The DNA here is from genome assembly GCF_000687285.1 of Phaethon lepturus. Classification (NCBI taxonomy): domain Eukaryota; kingdom Metazoa; phylum Chordata; class Aves; order Phaethontiformes; family Phaethontidae; genus Phaethon; species Phaethon lepturus. The sequence goes on along the minus strand of NW_010511189.1, from coordinate 93,651 downwards.
GGGAATATTACCAAGAAGGGAAGGAGAGTGATGCTGTAGTCGCCTAGGGGAGGGAATGAGACCCGCTGCTCACAGAGTGCAACGGGAGAGGTCGGGGGGAATTAGATATCACAAAACCGGTGTCTTTAATGCATCCATGTTTTTGGTAGCTGGCTGAGTAATAGGTTCTAGTTGAAATGTACTGCTTCTCGTACGATCAACTCGAAGGTTGGCCCAATTCAGAACCCGAGACGGCAGCGTGGTTTGTTTATACAATCATTTCCATCATCTGCTATTATAAAGAATTTTAATCAGATAAAGTTTTTTTATGTCTATGTGTGTGCCCAGAATATGGCAAATTTCTAGCATTACTGCAAGGTAAATTTTGCATAACGTAATTGATAATACTACTCTGGTTTTATACCGAGGTAACAGAGAGAAAAATTCGGTGTAAATCTCTTGTATGTCAAGATACTCCTCTTCTGCCTGGTCTCCAGCTTCAGCTCCCTTTGACCCATGAAGCTGTTCATAGCAGTGACAGTCCTGATGTGATGCTTCAGGAAAATTTCTTACCGTTTTCAAGAGCCATGTGGCAATACTGAGATAAATGGTACAAAAGCACCAAGCTTTTACCTCAGATGCAAATTTAGTTTATTAGCATTTCATTTTAATCAGGGTTTGGGCAGATTCAAAATCAACATGGAAGGCAAGATCCCTGATCTCTTTTGGAGAGGTTTTAACTTCAAGAACTGTTTGTTAGGCTTTAGGGTCCATTCCTAAGCCTGCTACGAAAGTCAGAGTCTCTGAGGTCAGGAGACTTACTGAGGTGATATCTACCAGCCACCACCACAGCGTTCCTCAGATACCCTGCTGCTCCTTACAGAAGCTGCCCTTTTATTCCATATTGTCGAGGCATTTCCTTCTTCATAATTATATTACTAACTTTTCTGTCTGGAAAAAATCATTACAGGTACTTCCCTTAATTTGATTCAGTCATATTAATTTTTTTTGAGAGAGTAATACAGTTCTTCTCCTTAGAGTTGTTTCGTTAAAAGTTTATTTCAGTGTTGCGTGTTTGAATATCCCTAGTACAAGCAGAGGCCATACTGTGTACCTTGGGGATACTTTCAAGTCACTTCCAGGAGAAGCGATGTGAATATTTGTTGGACAAGCTGCAGAATGTACTTTTTAGTCGTTATCTTCATGTGAAAGTTTATTTTTTCTAGAAGAAAGCTTTTGAAAAAATTTAGAAATACAAATAAAACTTAGAGCACAGGGTTGGTTTGTTTGCTTTTGTGCGTTTGTAGTTAAAATTAAGGCTTTCCCATGTCCCTGCACTACAGCTATGTCCTTTGCCTCTTAGCTGGGGAGGAGCTTGCTGTGTGCAGCAGTGCAGCCCCTCACGCGCCACCCGTGGTGGGGCAGGAAAAGGACAGGGGGGATCACGCTTCCACAGCGGTGCCGCCATCTTTGCCGGTGGGCTCAGCTGTGCCCTGCGGCGGGGCTGTCATGGAGCCGGACAGAACCGTGCCGGAACCGGCCGTGTCCGGCATGGGGGCTGTGTCGGCAGCCCCGACCTCTCCTCACAGACAGCGCCCCTGCGGCCCCCCCGCCACCAAAACCTGGGCGCGTAAGCCCGATGCATAACCAGAGGCCTCGGGAGCATCATCTTTTGGTTTACCGCCAAAAATACTACGGTATCATTTGTTCAGTCTGTAACTCCACGTGGAGAAAATTTCTGTTGTGTGCTCTTTGAAGTAGGGGGGAAAGGCAAGAAAATACCCAATGGCTCGAAAAAGAAACTTGACAACACCAGAAATGAAGGATGACTTTTAAATTTTTTTTTAATAGTAGAAAAAAGATCATTCCAGGATTGATTATTGGAAAAAAATGAAGAATGCAGTGGGTAATCTGTCACTTGAAGTCTTTACTAGGTGGCCCTCCCAAGGCTACGCTGTAGAAAAGTCTAGAATGTGTGAAAGTCTAGAAGTGTGAAAATCTAAAAAGTGTGAGCCCAAATCTGGAATATACAGTCAGGAAGGAGCATGTTTGTGTAGCTCACAGGAGTGGAGTCCTTCTAAACGTCTAAAAACCATCATGGCTAAGATTTAATTGGAAGGCCAGAGACTGGACTTACTCTGGTGTCAGTCCTTGATGCCACACAGCGATCTAACAAAACATCGCCTGAAGACATGCCAAGGAGCAAGAGGTGGTGTTGCCAGTTACTGAGGACACCCCCGGGAGCTCATACCGTAGCAGGGGTTGCTCTTCGATGGGTGCAGCTACTAACTGTATTTGGTAGTTTCCTCTTGGAGTCCTCACTACATGTATTTCTGGAAAGCTGCAAACAGTTCAACCTTGAACTGAAGAAATGGCATTTAGTGTCCTCAGGTGCAGGAAGGATATCAGTCACCAGCGTGGGGTCATCCTGGTCAGTGATTTTCCTCTTGTGCCTTGAGACCTTTACTGACAGGTAGGGCTAGGGTAAGCAGGGCTGCTAAATGGGCTCGGTCTACAATCCTATTCATGTTAGCATCTTAGGATAACGGGAAAATTTTAAAGATAAATGTAGCGTGAATTTTGAAAATTTTGCTTCTGCCCTTTTTATATTGTCATGGTCCTAGAACGTTTGTGTTTTGTTGTTTAAAAAATACTTTTTCTTCCGTACATTTGCAGTAGAAATAATAACTTGCAGTAGAAATAATAACCTTGTCTGTCTCTACAGCTAGCAAATTAAATACTAACAGTCACAAAATCTGGAAAGGTAAAAGTAAAGCAGTGTAGCTACTTACTTATACTGCCTGTTAATGTCATACTGTTTCAGGACCACCAGCTAACTAAAGGGTATTTTCCATGTTGCAAAGGTTAACCCTCAGATGTTTACTTCTGGGTACAATCACTTAACCATAGAGGTTCCTTTTGATTGTCGTGAACAATTCTTCCTTTCAATGTGGATATAGGTGCAAAGGGTAATATAAGAGCACTGTTTCTATGTTCTTTCTTTTATTATTCTTTGAAAGATTAATTTCTGTTTTCTAGCTTTGAAGAGTCTTTGCAAAATTGTGAAAACACTGAATCTTGTAATGCAGAGATTAAAAACAGTTAAAACAAGAGTAGTTTCCCATTGCATGAAAGTTGAATTGCTATGAAAATATTGTACCACCACACTACAATATACCACTGTTACAGAATTAGCTATAGTCTCATGTAGGTTGTGTGATTCTTGGTGCTGTAAATACATCAAGTGCTTGCTGTTAGGTTTCTCTCCATAGATAAGAGACTTAAACAGTCACATTTTTTACAAGTTTCATTGAATTGAAACTTACTGAGATACAGCTCAGTGGAAAACAGGAGTATTTCAAAAACCTTTCTCTGTAATAATGTTCCCCTAAATTGGCATTGAATTCAGATACAGGTCCAAAGTAATATTTGTAAGGATCTAAAATAATTCAGACACATAATAATAATAATAATAATAATAATAATAATAATAATAATAATAATAATAATAATAATAATGTGACGTACCATGAGTATTTGTAATAGATGGTGATTCCCTGCTCCGAAAGTATCCATGCAAATATTTGTAGAAGTATATATGTGGAAACTATAAAACAGTGCTTGAAAAAATTGGAGCCAAATTAACCCAGGTGAAAGCAGATTTATAGCTCCTTGGTGTAATGGCATGTATTTGCGCTAGGTTGGACTGCACGCTGCAATATATGTGATGTTCCACTACATTAATGAAATTGAGTTTCCTCCTGCCCTTTCTCATTCAATTTTCAGTTCAATACTTTTTTTTTTTTGGTGTCTTTGGGGCAAACCCTGAAGATTTTATACAGTTAATTTCTCATTCAAGTATTTTCTTCATAGGTGAGACTGAGGCTGTTCGTTGTAACCATGCGGTCCTCACTCATTCCTTATCCCAAGAGACAGACCGTGATTCTGTCCCGCAATCCTGGTTTTGGGACCTGTGTCTTCAAGGAGTGATGGCTGGGCTGAGCGATATCCTCCAGCCCAGGGCAGAGCCTGCTGACAGCCCAGAAATAGAGCTGTCAGTCGCAGAAGGAAGCCCTTCAGGCTCTGAACAGACACGCGGTGAATAGCACAGGTAACAGACACCTGTGTGGTCCTGTGCGGCTGTCTGTGAGCTGGATTTGAGGCTTACTGAAAGAGAATTGCTGACACCTCGGGTGGCTCTTTGAGGAAGGCAAGCCAGTAAGGGCTTCCCACGTAAAATCTTTATTCTGTCTATGTCTTTGCCAGCATCAGTCGCAGGCTGTTCGGAGCAGAGCTGTTTGTTCCCGTGCTGACCCCAGTGCTTGCCTCGTCATCTGTTGACGTCAGTGCTGAGCTTTCGCATGTATGCGAATAATCCTAGAAGCGTTTTCAGTGGCTTTCTTCTATGTACTGAATAGTCAGGTATTTTAGGAAATTAAAAAATAGCCAGAATGCAAATTGCTTAATAATATTGCCTGTAATCTCCAGTGGTTCACAGCTTTCACTGGATTCAAAATCCAAGTAGAACTATCTTGAGTAGCCAAACCGAGGTTTGCAAGGCTCATTACGCAATTGGCAGTATCTCTGGCACTTTCACATTTGGTTTAGCTGGACATCTTAGGTGAGCATTGTTTTGACAACAAATCTGTAATTTAAATTTGTGGTTCTGGGTATGTAGTTAGTGGCACGATTCCAGCACTGACAGGCCCCCTCCTGATAGGTTTAATCTAGGTAGAGTGGGTAATAATACTAGTAAAGGCACAGCAGCAGGAACTTTGTCCCATTGGGTATGATCTCAGGTTGCTAAATGAACTCTATTTTATCCGTGCCGCTGCATCTTCACTGCTGCAGTTACTATTTTAATGTAGTTATATTAAATTAGTGTGTGTATACATACATGTGCTGTGGTCACGCTTTCAATTTAATTACTGACATACTCTTAAATTGAGCTGGTGCAATGTGTTACATAGGTAGGCCTTTCATCTTTCCTGCAGCTGTGAATCACCACAATTCTGAAATCTGGTGATCTATTCTCCTTTTTCCTGTGACAAGTGTTATTTGACAAGAAAAAATGAACAGCTGGAGTGTTGAGGCACTTCTGTATCTGCAGGCACAGTCATAAGTAATTCAGAAAGAGTTATTTAAAGTTAAATCTCAGTGAACCAAAAATCCTTTATTGGTTTGAAACTTATTTTGAAATGCCTAACTTCAGAAATAAGCAGTTAAACTTTCTTAAGTAAGAACCTCTCACTTGTTCTTTTTTGCAGCTAGACTATAGTAACATTTGAATACTAGGAGTACAGGTAATTTTTCTGACTGTAGACCCAAGCTCAAGTTTTAAATAAATAACTGAATTAGTAAATAACCAAAGGGTCCTGTAGAACTTGGTGGGGATAAATCTGTAAGACATGCGTCTATGAATGAAATTGTTTTACAAAGGGTATTATCTGGTATCGACTCTTTCACAATCTTAGTTTTTTAAGAGAGTACTCTAGTGGGGCTTTTTAATATATCTGTTTAAGAAACTTATAGAAAGCACATTTAAATTCTCTATTCTCTTTTTGCACAGTTAGAAGTAAATAGCCCTGAATTTGTGATTATCTTTTAAGTGAGGTAGGCTTCATTGAGACACGTTGAGACAATGATGTTTTGTAAAAAATGTATTTTACTATAATCAGAAAATCTTATACTTCTCTATACTGCTTCAGTATTTTTCCAGATAGCTTTATTGAGGATGTTTTAATGAATCAGACCCATATATATTTTTAAAAAATAAAATAAAAGTCTTCTCTCTAATTCTGTTGTAGTATCTGAAGACCTCTTTATGTAGCACGCCGAGAAATGCCCACCCTGTCTCAAACAGTAGCTAGACTAAGAAGCGTGGCTAACTCCTAGTGATAACTCTCAATCACAATTACTGCAGAAGGCGACTTCTACTGCTGCACTTCTCATAATTCTTAGCACTTGTTTTTAGTGTTGTGTTTGTTTGTTTTTTTTTTTTGTTTTTGTTTTTTTTTTTTGTGAGGACCTTCTAAAATTACATCTCAACTAATATTGGAGGGAAAAACCCCAGCACCACCCTCTAGTTTATCCTGGCCCTTTCTAGAGAAGAAAAGCTTAGAGGTGTGATTTTTTGAAACTTAAGGACTATAAAATTAAAAGCCAAATAAAAATTTGCAAAATGGAGCTTTAAAAACATTAGTTTTATTTATTTTCAGGATTTCGGGGTCATGATTTGTGAACCTTTGGGGTTAGAAGTACTGTAACTAGGTCAAGTAAATGAAGTATAAAATAGCTTCACAGTTATACTTTGTCAGGTGAGTAGTCAACCCTTAAATTGTCCATTCCATCACCTTTCTTTCTCTGACAAAACAAAAATTTAATGAATTCTATCGAGAAGATGTCAACACTGGTATTAATAATTGGAGTTGTATTTGGACTCAGTTGAGGAAAATGTGGAAACTAAGAATTTGCTGTGGGCTAAAAAAGGGAGAATAAAGCACAGTGCATTGCATCTCCCCAGGCAGGCGGCTTTCTCCGGCTTGCCGGGGGAGCCGGTGCTCCCAGGGGGTGCAAGGCATAGCTGGCACCTAGAAAGGGGATATACACGAGCCGTTTAGAGAGTGTTAGAATAGAGGGTTTCTCTGCTGCCCGGAAGATCTTCTGGTGGCCCCTTAAGGAACATGCAGGGTAAAGGGAGTAGACTTGCCTGACTCCGTTGCTTGTTATCTGCGGGAGCCAACTTGCTGCTGTTTCTTGTCTCGCCATCACACCATATGTACGTCTGCCAAGCGTAATACTACCGGCAAGGTTGTCCGAAAGTCCTGTGCAATTTGTATATATACTGGAAAACCATGCTGAGCCAATGGCTACTCCCAGTTCAGATCAGACTGGAAGCATGTCCTGAGTATGGGGGCTGCTTTCAGTTTGGTTCAGGGACTTCAATAATTGCTTGGTTGATGAAAAAAAGAGAATAAAATGCTTATTAAACTTAAAAGATAGTACCAAGGTGGTAGGGGCTTCACGGACACTGCAGATGGGCATCAGGATGCAAAATGGTCTTGACAAAATGGTAAGCTTGTCTTAAGTAGGATTCAGTTTGGTAAGGATGTATGCGGTGTAAGAAGAAACGAAAGAGGGTCAGGTTACACTGTTTTCTGCCTGTATCTGGGGGTAAGGTATGTACCCTTGCTGTTTGTAGCACATGTTCAGGGAATCTGAAGACTGTGGATATAAACACTAAGGCTATAAATTCTATCTGTATGTGTAAAAACCTCACAAAGGCAAAACATGACGAGTTGTCAAAAAATACAAGAGTGTCTGTAAAGCAGTAAAATGTAAGTTGTTTTCCACGTCTGCCGAGTAGATGGCAAAAAGTACCTTGCTTAAATTAAACAGAGGAGAACTAGGTTAGATGTCAGCCCCGAACTTCTCCCCCGAACCTTTCCTGATGGGAAGGCTAGCCTGAGCACCGGGGTGGGTTTGCCTAGGGACGTTGTGAAATCTCCACCGAGCGTTTTCAGAGGCAGGCTAGACTAACATTCGTCAGGAGTGATTTGAGCGTACTTGATCCTGCCTTGGGGCAGAGGTAGAGCGAGCGGGTGATATTTTGAGCCCTGTTGCAGCTTTATGAAGCTGTGAGTGAACCCAGCAATACTGATGCCCCGAACACTAGTGCTGCTGCTCTTGAATTTTGCTGTCGCCTTGTACTCTGAAGAGTCTGACACGTGGCTTCTGTCACATAGATTGCTATAAAGCATTGAGATAACCGTGGAATTGTTGTATTTAGCAAAAAACAATATTCAGCTGACGTGTGGTGGTTTGGTTTCTTTCTGCTGTGTTGTATTCTTGGTCATCTATATGAGTGACATGACTTGGGCTATTGCTGAAGGTTATTATGGCAGTAAGTCCAGAAGGTTAAGACTTGGGAGGATTTTGGCCGCTGCTGGTGCTGTGCTGAATGTCCTCCGCTCCACTACCTGCCTGTCCTGCCAGCGCTGGGACAGGAGCAGGCAGCATGGCTCAGAGACCACCTTTCCTCAGCCTGTCAGCCACCCCACACCATTCCCAGGGGATGGAGATGAAGGAGGCAGAAAGCATTTGGCAGGTCTCTGTCTCGGCTCCCATGCTCAGGCATCCCCTCTTCTCCCTATTAGGAGATGTAAAAAGTCATAGTAGGAGATACAAAAAGTTCTGGTAGGAGTTAGCACTTGAGCTGATCTCAGTGGGGTGGGGAGCTCCAAAAAAAGTGTAGAGATGAGACCAGGGCCACAGGAACTGGGAATTTGGGAGGAGGTAGAGGACGGGAGGGAAGCAATTAAAGATAGCTAGGGTCTGAAAGACAGAGGTGATGTGAGGGAGGGGTTAAGAGCAGAAAATTAGAAATATTCAGGAAGTTAGACAATGGTCAAAGGTGAGAGAGAGGGGTTGGAGGAAGTGGTGGGCTGTGTGGGATGGGAACAGAATTGGTATGAATATTAAGGAAAAGATTAGGTAGAGGGTGGGTAGCTATGTGTCTGAGAGGCCTGCATCCCTTGAGGACCAAAACTGCAGTAATTTCACGAGAGTAACTGTAAGTGGACCTCGGTGACAGGCTCGGTGAATCACGCTTCCAGCTCTTCCACGTCACTGTTGACTGTGCTGGTAGAAGCCGAATGGGGGGGGGGGGTCACAGGAAGCCGAATGGGGGGGGGGGTGTTACAGGTGCTAAGTGCTCCTGGCCTGGAAGAGAGAGATTCCTCCAGGTGAGGAGTGCTTGGCAGCAGATCTGCCTCAAGGCGGACCATTTTACCAGCCAGGAGTTGGAGTTGCACCCAACTGAGATGTCTGTGCATGAGAAACCATCTGTGGGTTGCGAGCTGGGATACCTGAAGGCTGTGTGTTGGAAGGGGAAGGGTGGCCATATAGATGGGGGTCAGCTGGTGCAATTGGTCGTGTGCTGTTGCTGCTGCGTACACAGCTTGTGTTGACGGGGAAGTGTCTGACCTAAGCAGACTAGCTTAGTGTAGTGTATGTGATATTATGCAGATCTGTATTGGAATTTTTCTAATCCATGATTTTTGGAAAGAACACAATGATAATGTGTTGCTTTGCATTCTTAATGGTAAAGTTAATAAAGATTTAATATTCCTCTTTAGTCCTGGCACTGAACAATTCAGTGCTATTAAGTAGTCTTGTAACACTGTTTTGTAATGACAGAAACCAAGTTCAGGTTTGTGATGCTTTAGGAACAAACTTCCACTGACGTTTTCACCAAGGCTGATGTTGAGGACTTTCCTCACTGAAAAGCCCTGGAGAATTGAGTGGGAAGATTTTGTTTTGGACCATCAGAGCTTTTTCTCCATCATTTCCTTCTGTCCACTGGAGTGAGGAGCGCTCTGAGGCTGTGGAAGATGAGCTGTGGCTCTGTTTGTGCCGGTGTGGGCACTCTTTTATGAGAGTTGCTATAGGGACCAGCTTCTAGTTATCAGCTCAACCAACTTCATGTATGATTAATGTTAATTGCCCATTTTGCATGGATTTGCTGAATTGGCTCTTGTTGCCTTTGATGTGGCTGGTGATCCAATGTCCTGCAATGGTTAGACAAGTGATCAGTTTGCCAGCGCTGAGAGGAGACAGAATCAGGTTGCTGTGAGGTCAGAGTTTGCTTCTCTTCTTAAACACCGAAAGGTCAAGTAGAGTTTAACTACCATTGGCATCTTCGAAATGTTGTAATAAATGCCAAAGCAAGGAGATTACTTTAAGTCCATGCTACAACTAAAAATCTTAGGGTAATAAACGGAAACAATCTTAACTGAAATTACCAAGATGTTATGTTTCTTCTTCAAAGAGTACCTTTCACAATCACTAGGAGGTATTTCATGATATTTGAGGCGAGCAAAATTTTAATTTGTGGTTCCTGTTCCAGTTTCAGGAAAGCAACTAAGATTGTGGGGTATTGTGGGGGTTTTTTTTGGTGTGGTTTTCTTGTTTTTTTCCCCCCCTCCTTCTGAGTACTTGCACCAGTTACTGCGACTATTATCAGAGCAATTTATGCAGCATGTCATATAGTACTTCTATATTTCTCTTTTAAGCCTAATGAAATATGTTGCTATTGAAGAAATCTGTGATACATGCGAGAGCTTCCTAAATCACAAGAATAGCATATTTTTATACCAAATAGCTCAAGCCTCATGGAATCAATAATTAATTTATTAACTGGGTATTTTTTGAAAAAACAAAATCAGCAGTCCTTGCTAGACTGTCTACTGCCAGTTCATAAATAGTTGATGACAAAAATGAAAAGTGTAGAAGTAAAATTCAAATCTTAACGATCAAAGTATCGGGTACCTCATCTATCACAACTTGGAATAAATCTATCACAGAATGTGTCATATCTCATTGATACTGCAAGACATAATGCTTTCCCTTGTTATCTAGCTAACTGCCAAGTCTACAAAGTTTATAGGCTGCTAAGATAATGTGCTGGTGGTAATCCACTTCAGTTGCAGAAATATGAAGTACTGTTGAAATATATTTCTACTTGGTTTATTCTTTGCTCTCAAGAGGATAGGATACTATTTCAGTTCCTCTAAAGAAGCCCAGAGAACGAGAAGCAAAACATCAGGATAAATTATGCTAAATTGTGGACTAGACCCCAGAGGAAATCATGCTTCTGTGGTACAGTATTCCTCCATTTATCTTACGAATGTTACATCTAATGTTAATTTTGTAAGGGGAAAGCATTCAAAGATTCATCTGATACTTTTAATAATAGTTTTAGTGTTATAGGGTTATTTGTCAAGCTCATACCATCATAACTTACTTTTCTAGTTTTGACAGACCATTCAGGAAGTATTTGGGGCTACTAATACATAACATTTTATTTCACAAAACACAAATAACCTAGTAATTAAACTCCAAAACTTAACAAATAATTGCCAGCGAGCAATTACCATTCAATTAAACAGTAATTACATGGTTATTTGTGCCCTGTAAAATAAAGCATTACTGAAATCAGTAACGCAATCAATATTTTAGCAGAAACAGGATGCTGCAGTGATGGACCTTTCAACCTGTGCTGATTAGATTGTCATCCAAATAACAGTTTCCTAGTTAAATCACCACATGTTTATTTGTCTTGATTAATATGCAAATTCACTTCTGATTCTAGTAAATCTCCTATATTTAAAAGCACAAAAGTAAAGCGCTATCATACATCAACAGTGATATGCTGTATGTTTCTACTGATTAATTACATTTTACAAAGTGTTGATGAATTTGTGGATTTTATGAAATATAGTTGTTTATAATGAGTGTAAAATAGAGTTATAAAAGATGGAGCTGATTGGTGATTTTACCAAAATCACAAAAATAGCTTTATTCTGTTTTGATTCAAATTAAAAATCCTTGGGATGTCTAGGGAATATATACAACTTTGAGAGGAAAAATAATAAAATTACCTCGCAACAGGACTGGAAAATAAAGGAAAAACAGACATTAATGAACGATTTATCAACATTTTACTATATACATTTTAACTGTCAAATATACTGCTTAAAATGTAATTTAGTCTCTGACAATTTAATTCCGAACAAAATACAAAACTGAACAACATTCAGATCAGTTCATTTTTCTCTTCCAGAGTTTGCGATTTTGCAGGGCTGGGGTGGATGACACAATGACTATATGTAACAGTAGTGTAAACCCAGGTAAAAGACCAAAACCTACAGTTATGTTCATTTTCAAGTAACTGATGACTCAAGGGCTATTTGGTTTTGGTTGTGAGAGATACCAATAGAATTTTAATCAGTATAGACTTTGAAGGTGGCAAATTTATTTGCACTTACTTAGTAAAAAGAATAAGATTACTAAATTTATTAATGAGAAATGGTATTGGACTTCTCTTTTTGTCTCCGTGGTCTTCACTTGTGACCATCACTCTTGTACCTTTAAAATATTTTTTTAAGGAAAAGGCGAAGAAAATGCAGTAAAAGAGCAGAGTGACAAAAGATTGGGAGAAATAACACTAGATAAAGTTAATATTTATATGCTAATGCTGTTAGCTTTTATATGCTAATGCTTACATAATCACAAATGATGTCTTACTCTCCCCAAATGATAGTTCCACTTGCCTTATGATTTCTGTTCATGGCATGTATTAGCAATAGTCTCTGAATTGTGAGGGTTAGATATGGTTTAGTAGCAAATGTGAAATTTGTCAAAATTCTAGACTTCCGAAGGTGATAGGAAGCTTAGTGAGTACTGGGAGTGTTGAGATAGACCAGTGAGATTCCACTGCTTGGTGATGCCAGCCCTAGCCCTGACAGCACCATATTCACAACATAAAGTAAATCACATAAAATTTTTGAATATACTAATGTTTTTGTTTCCTTTGTGTATATCTTACTAAAAAATAAGACTTAGAGCAAACATTTGTGTCCTGTCTCCATGAAATTTCTGGTTTCATGTTTAAACAAAAATGCCAGAAAATTTGTTTCTGACCAAGATGGGTCTGGAAGTGTTTGGGTTCAGATATGCTACCAAGGTGTTTTCTGTGAGTTGTGATGCTCTCCCAAGCAAAAGGTCTCGGTTCATCATAGGCGACATGGCCTCTGGTCATCTCCAGGCATAGCTGGAAGTGCGAGGTATTAGCCGCAGACTCTGCAGTAGCGTATCAGCGTGCTGGGTGGCCCTTGCTGCGTTTCCGTGGTTCGGAACCAGACATACAGCAGTAATGGTGTTCGTATATAAGCTACAGTGTTACAGATCCAAGTGGTTCTTTCACAGGTGTTGTACGAATGACAGTCAGTCAGCTGGAAGTAGCATCCAGCCTTGAGTTTTTCATTTAAAAGCTAACATTATGTTAGAGACCAAGGACTTCGATTTTATTTGAACAGGTTCAGCTGGGAACAATTCCATTCAAATTATTACAGCTACAGCTGTGTAAAACCAGAATCTGGCCCCCAGCAGTTCCTGCTTTTATAGTAATATTGACTAAAAGGGTGTGAGTAGGTTAGAAATATGCTATCGGAGTCTATCAACCCCCTTCCTCAAAAAGACCACAATCCCAAAGACAGCAAAACCCAGCAAAAACAGTGCTGTGTTTTACCAGAGGTGCTTGCCTTACTTGTGTAAGTAGGCAGGGTATAAATGCAGTCAGCAGGACTCTGAAAGGGAGCGGAGTGAGTTTTGGTGTGAACTTCTCTTTCATCATCTCCTGAAACGTTTTTTTAATCCTGGGCATTCTGTCAATATATAACCACAGGTTGGAGAGTCACTTCTGCTTGTAGTATAAACTGGGAAAAACCTGAAGATCCACTCTGGTAAAGCTGTGGGGTACGAGTTGTCTACTCAGAGTCAATGGGGTCATTGAAATAAACTGTTGTCTGTGCAAAACCTGCATAACAAGGAGCAAAACTCCATTAGTCTACCCTCTTCTTCCTCCCTCTGGAAATCCAAATTATAAATAAAATGTCTCTTCATAAAATCTTTTAAAGTTGTTTGTTTTAAGTTTTAAAATCTTTTTCTTAGATTACTATCAGCATGTGGAGTTTTATACAAAAGATTTGTTAGTATTTGAGCTTAAGAGAACGTTTTGTAATTTTGTTGATTGAGCTCTTCTGCTGGAGAAAGCTGCTAATTTTAGCTGTTCTGTAATTTTTTTTCAGACAGTAAGTGCCAACTAAGCAATTACACATGCATGTGTATATGCACAGACTTCTGTACGCCAAAAAAGCAACAATTCATTTTTGTTTAAAACCTCCACATGCCAGCCTAATACTGTCTGTTAGAGAATACTCTTACACAGTGGATGATTTCAGCAGGTGATTTTAATAGAAAATGCATGTGTGCATGTAACTTCCTGTGAAGCTCAAATACTCTTATTTTCAGTTTACTTTATTACAGCCCAGCAAGTCTGGGCTCCTGTAGTAGTCTTTACTGCATAGCCATCATAGTATGATAAACAACTTAAAGCATAAAAAAGAATGATGGAAAAAGTACTGAATAACATGAAATACAAAATGGACAAACCCGAAGCTAAAAAGAGAGGGGAATAGTTTCATAGAGATAAAATAATAAACAAAAAAAAAAAAAAGGATTTTGTGCTACTTTGATGTACAATAAAACAAAATAAAGCTAGCACACTGTGAAAAATGAACAGATTAATGGTACCTTTGTGTAGTGTTGCTGGAAGTTGTCTTCATTTAAACGCAGAGTTTGTCTTACATTGATGGAGGGCTTTGCCACTGTAAGTTGATAGAGTGAAGTTTAACTTAAATGTCTTTGTGAACTAGAAGTCATTTTGGAAATGCTTTCTATTCAAACCTCATTCATTGTTGCAGCTTAGTTATTTTGTACAATGTTTCGCTATATATTTTCAAAAGCTCCATTATTCAAGAGAGTAAAATTTGTTTTGACCAAAGGGAAGCAGCAATACTTTTCCAGACATGAGGAGGTTACATTTTTATTAGCTGGTTTGGGGAAGAGTGGATTGAAGTGGGTTTTTGGTCTGTAAATCTCTGTATGATGGTGGCAGCTGTGTAGGATGATTTCATGTATGCATGCTGATGTAAGGGCTAAATGTGGTAGTTGAAAACAATAGTTAAATGTAATAGTATGGTCTGTAAACTAGACCTTTAACCTTTTGGATTAAAATCTGCAATTGTAATTCATAAGCTGGTCAAGGGACGGTGAGATTTTTGACAGATTGGGCTAACCTTCTTGATGTAACCTATCTGTAATAATTAAAAACACCAGTCAATCCGTAAAGGTAAGTAGTCAGTTTTGGAACAGCTCAGTGTTAAATTATTGCTGCTGTTTCAGAAGTGGGCAGTTATCCGTGATGATTCAGAAGGCAAGGCTTAAGATTACGTTGTATTCAAGGTTTCAACTTCTCATCTTCAGGCAGCACAACTTTTAGTTTCCTGTGGTGCAGGCGTGTGGCGTAGACTTTGGAGCAGTTACGGCTGTGACCCCTCTCCACTAGCCACCTGTAAGGTCATGGAAGCCCTGGATAATGGAAACGCTTGACTACTGTATGGGCAGTAGAGGCACATGTAGATGTGCCTTCTGCAGAGCAGCCTGGTCAGCCCTGAGCTGGTTCCTAGCAGCAGCTGGAAGCAGTGTGGTTGTATTCATCCAGCACGGGGTCTTGAGCTAATGAATTCTCATGCACCCAATCTGAATAGCTCTGGTGCCCCTATAGTCATTGCATTGTTAATCCACAAGCCCTATAAACCATGGTTTGTGAGCTTGAGTGATGCATCTAATTGCATTTTCAAGACTTTACATGTGAATTACACATGCCTGAGAATTTCTTGAGCTCCATTTTACAGACGGTAATATTAAGAAAAAGATACTGATTAGCAAAGTAGCGGTACAATAAGGCTAGAAATAAGCATTGCTTTCTTTCTGATCTTGTGGTGCAGATTAAAAAAAATCTTAGCTCTCTAGTCATTTATGTGACTATTTTGAGGTCATGATTGTGTTAACTATAGGAGCTGTTTGGCACCTTGCTGTTATTGTTAGTTCATTTGAAACCTATACAATCATTGTATGTTTAATCAACTTATTTTTCTCTTTTCCTAGGCAAGATTTTCTGATATATTTTTGTATATCACTTATGGTTCATATATTTTATACAAATCAATACCATGTGTAGTAAGCAAGTATTTCAAAAAGAAAATGCGTTTTCATTTATCCTCTTATTTCATCAGCTCACGACCAGGAAGGCCCCCCAAGCGTTCGCTAGGAGTTGCGATACAAGAAAACGCACGTCTTCTGCCCCATGGAGTTCCAGGCCTCTTATCACCAGGACTTATCTCTCCGACAGGTAATAAAATCCATCAGATGATCAGCCTCATCTCTTCATACTGCACAGCAGTTAAAATAAACTAATATTGATCTAACTGCCTTGTCCTTCAGGGCTTTTTCAAGCTTTACCAGAGGTTACTTTATTGGATTTTTTGAGTGTTCATGAAAACTCTGTTTTGTTGCTGCAGTGACTGAAATCTAATGGATTTGCAATTTAGGTCTTTATTAATTGTAATTTCCTTACAGGAAATTCCATTAAATGTGTTATTTTAGTAAAAGAAAAAATGCTGAGAAAATGAACTATTGTCTCAGAGAGCCCTGTAGCATGCATTTCTTCCTTTCAAATGCATGTGTATTTTAGTTCTCGTGGGATATGAACAGTGTGGCTAATGCGTATTGTATTGTAACATCATTAATGTATGCTGGAAAGATAGAGAAATGCTTGTATGAATTACAGAAGAAACACTTGAAAAGCAGATAAGTCCACATTGCCACAGTGGATTGTACTTTAATAATCTGCATTCAGTTTCATAATATGAAGAAACGAGCATGAAAATATGTGAAATTATAAACAAGCTCTAAATATAATTTAATGCATAGTATTTTATGTCATTAATCTATTAATAGAATTTAAATTAAATCTTGTGCCATCCTGATGAGTGTTTTAATTTTTTATTAATCTATGTGTGCTAAAGGTAAGATTATTTTTTTCATAAAACTATATTAACAGAGTATATTCGTAAAAGTAATTGTTTAAATATTCATTAGGCTTAGTAGCTTCAGGATTCCTGTTTAAGTCCACTTTGTGTGTCCATAATAACCAAACGTAGTGAAGTGTTTAGGGGAATAGAAAGTCATAGAACATCTTACAGGAAAAACAGAATTAAAAAAAATTATTGATAGGAGTATAGTGACTTCTGTCTTGATCTTGCAGACGACTCTGCTTGCAGAACCTATTGCACTGCAACTGAGTGCCTCAGCGGGTCTAAGGGTGCAGGGGAGTAACAAAGCCGAGATCTTTACTTTCTCCTACAACTCCAAGTCTCATGAGGACTTCCCAGTGAACCAGTAACCTTTATCGCTGTAGAAGTGGGAATGAACATTCTTAAGCAATACTCACAGTAACCTTAACTGAAGTAGTTAATAAAGCATGAAAACGTTTTGCTAGAGCCAGGCGCCGCACTTGAGCTAGTGCAGCTTCATGTATTGTTCATATATGTGGCAAGAATCAAGAACTGTGTTTTTGCTCTTCTGAGCAGTTTATAAATGAGGGTGTTTTTTAGTAACTCTGTTGTGTTCTCAGCTCAGGAATTTCATGGATTTGATGGTGCTTATGTTATTACCAATAGACAGGAAAGCACAAGAGTCACCTTGCATTGATAATGTCTTGCCAGAAATCCAGAATATTCCTCAGTACTTTACCACTCTGGGTGTGTTTGCAAATAGTACATCAAATTATGCAGATTACCATGTTGCTTTAAAGTGGGAAATATTTTAGGATGCAGTGTGCAGAGTATGCACAGTAAAATTGTATCATAGACACATTCTGTGTCTCTCAGATATTTTTAGTATCACAGAGTTCGAGTTAAAAAAAAAAAAGTTTAATTTCTAGACTGTTTTAAGTTGTTTGGGATCTGAAGTGATGACTGGGATAGATCCCATGTTATTTAACACGCGGAGAGTTGGATGAGAAGATTGGCCCCAGGGGGCTGTCTTTCAGCCGAGGCCCAGGGTGCCCACCTTTCTGACCTTGGGAACCGCCTAAGAAAACCTCTGCATGACCAGGTGCCAAAAGTCACAGACAATGTGCCTCAAGTAGCTAAAAGGGAGTTTTGGGAGCAGCTTGTAGGCGGGAGAAAATACACATTTCCAGAGCATCACAGCATCGTAGAGGACCCTGGACGAGACAGGTCCCTACGCATGAAGCAGCCCTGCTGCCCGCCTGTGGCAGGGCGGCTGCACGCTGATGGGCTCTGTAGTCTTGTCACTCAGGAGTCAGAGCTCCTAAAGTTTTTCAGTTGTTTTATCTAGTTCATAAAGATAGAACAGTGTAAAATTTGGGGGAATTGCTGAGTAAGGAAAGGTGCCGAAAGAGCCACTTGTAAACTGAGTGGGGATTGGAGTTGTAAACTTGATGGAGCACCCAGGATATAAAGCCTCGATTAGCTATATTTATACCTGTTTACACTTAATTACTGACTGCTTTGCTCTGATTGCCTTCAACACTTATGCAATTGGATTCTTTCGTTTTGGCTGAACTAAGAACAAAATGTGTTTTAATACTTCTCACACAATAGAGGTTTTTCTTCCAGACTTCCAAGTGGTGGATAATAGACTGGAATAAAAGTTTCAAGAATATTAACCTGTTGCCTACTGGCTAAGTTGTAATTTGGTTATTTATGATCTCACTTGCATATAATTTGCTCTGGTTCTTTGAGATCTTTACTTTCTCCTATGAGTCCAAGTCTCATGAGGACTTCATGGTGAACCAGTAACTTTTATCACTGGAAGTGGGAATGAACATTCTTAAGCAGTAGTCACAGTAACGTTAACTGAAGTAGTTAGTAAAGTATGAAAACATTTTGATAGAGCCAGGCTCTGCAGTTGAGCTAGTGCAACTTCATGTATGTTGTTCATTTATGTGGCAAGAATGAAGAACTGTGTTTTTGTTCTTCTGAGCAGTTTATAAATGAGGGGGTTTTTAGTAGCTCTGCTGTGTTCGCTTTGGTTCTGACAGTTTTGTCCCACAGAATTTATATGTAAAACTGAACATGTACTTTGCCCTTGGCTGCCTGCTGCTCAGCAACTTGCTGGCTTGCCGGAGGCTTGGAGCGCGCTCTGCTTTCGTGCAGTGTTTCAGATGGCTGTGGGAGGGGGGCCAGACCAGGGCTGGAGCAGAGACGGAGGAGGGTTTGCAGCATGATAGGGCTGGATCCATCACTTCCAGCAGAGCGGATGGTGATACAGAAGCAAGAATGCCTCTTTACATCTCGATGACTTCTTTGGTTACCTGCTTCCTTTAATTGCAGTGTAGTTGCCCAAAGCATTTCTTTTGATGGTCATCTTATCTACTGCTTGATAATCCCTGTGTCTGATTTTGCCTATTCTTCCTACAGCACAGATATGCAGATGGTTATGTTAATCTGCCTACATCGTTCAAAAAAAAAAAATATTAAAAAATGACACTCACTCTTTTTATGTGGCTACATCATTTTCTAATGTGCCCGACTTAGCCCCTTTCTTCTTCAGGTAAGCTCTTTTTTGTAACAGACTCCACATCAGCAAATGCAGCATGATTCATCCATCCATTGCGTTTTTTAGGTTTTACCTGCTCTTTAGTCTGCTGTCAAGTTAAAGGGAAGGAGTTTGTGTCCAGGCTTGCTGTTGGTTAGACGGATAGGTCTCAAGAAGTTGCTGTTCTGGCTGCAGAGCTCACAGATCTGTCTGTAGAGGGTATTACAGAGTGATGATTAGTAACTTCCTGCAGACTTGAGTAAGCCATCTGTGTTTCCACTCCTTGAAAAGTGCTGGTTTTTTCATCACCCATTTGGTTTGTGTCAGCTCAGTTTACGTGGTCATTTTCACATAATAAACAGGTAGTTAAATTAGGCATACTGTGTTTCCCAGTGCAGAGTGTAATTTTTTTTTTTACCTCTTGGCAAAGTGAACTACAACTACTCTTATACGTAACTAATTTGTGAAGGAGCTGTAAACAAAGCCTCGACCTTTTACAATATTTGTAGGTATCTTCCACCGTTGGGGAACGGGAGCATTTGAGTTACAATGAGACTAGAGCAGCAGGGTGGTTAAAACTGCTGTGATTGCAAAAGATGAAGTGGTGTGACTGGGATGCATGTCACCGGGACGGGCTTGTGTAAACAGCACAGTAACCGTGCCCGAACTGCATCCTTCATTTTACTTTAACTTAGGAGAAAGTGTTTTTCTTCTTGTGTTCATGTAGGAAATGTGGAAATCAGTGTGGTGCCCTTGCCTGCTGAGAGGGCAAAGGAAAAAGCACAGAGGGATGGTCATCAAAGGCTCAGTTCTTCAAACAAAGCAGTGTGATGAAGTGACATTAACAAAAAAAGGCTTTATGTCCTATTAATGTACAAGTCTTTGTCATCAGTGTATCTTAACAAGACAGTTGAGACTTATTTATGGAATAGATTTTTCAAGGAAGTTTTACTGTCTGAAGCTGTAGTTTGCTGTGTGAAGAGAAGCTGAAATCCATTATGTGATTTAAGCCAGTAGTTCAAAAAACTGTTCATATGGAATGAAGCTGAAAGAGTAGTTGGATCTTTTGATAGTTATCTGTGCCAATTTCAGGCCTCTTACCTTTCACTTAGGTCATCCCCAAAAAAGGTTAGAAAACAACTATATGAAGTCTTCATTTCAATTTTTCTCTATTCAGTTTTTAGAATGGCTACTATTATTTCAATAAAACCTTTCTGGGGGCTGCTCCATCTTGTTTTCTAGGTATTGGAGAGAGAGGCTCATCAAGAATCATCCTGCCACTGGAGTTTTGTGGTACAGGGCACAAACCTGCTTTCTGGGGCAGTTTGGTTTTGTGGTGGGGTTTTTGTTTTTTCAGATGGTAGGATGGGCTTTTCATTGACTGTGCCTGTGCTGGGAATCCCACAGTTGCAGCTGATGCGGTGTTGAAAGGTCTGGCGAGGCTGGGTGCCAGGAAGATGGATGCAACCTGGTTTAAAACATTTCTGTTGCTATTTTATATTTCTGAGATTTGCTGTCCAGAGCTGCGGGCAGCCTGGTGGGCTGAACGTGGTGCTCATTGCAGTGAGGATTTAGGGCTGAGGGCTGCCGAGTGCTCAGTGCAAGAGATGGGAGGAAACCTGGCTGGCGGGCAACCGTGTGTTAGAAAAGGAAAACGAGGCATTTTCAAACGGGTGTTTGACTTTGGCCTTTGGGTGGGAGGCAGGAGGATTCAGAATTTCAGAGGTTAGACAGAGGTTCACCCCCAGTTGATTGTTTCCCTACCGGGGAGAACTTGTTGGTGTACAGTATGTGCAGCGGCTGCGGCTGGTGCTGCCAGAGCGGGTGGGATGTGTGAGGCCCTCCCCGGTGTTAATACCCCCTGATTAAATATGCCGCCAGCATCTGTCACCGGGTCTCTGCTGTTTTCTTATATTGGTCTGCACGGGTGACAGAAGCAAACCGCCTGCATTTCAAAATGTACAAGATAAACTGCTACTTTGATTATCTGCTAGATTAGTTTTTGCAGGTGATCCTTTCTTATTTCATAAACAGACAGTTAAAATAAACACTCTCATTAGCTGTTTCTCTAGAGTTTTTAAGGATGCAATAATTAAAATATTGACCTGTTACAGATACGAATACTTTTTCAGTATAGTTTTGTCTTACTAATAATTAAAAGAAGCTGTTGTGAACCAAATAGCTTAATGTAACTGATTTTTTAGTGAAACTAATATTTTAATAGATATACCAACTCACGTCATTGTGGGACTCAAATAAATAGGGTAGCTCACAGGAGTATGGTAACTTTGTGTGTTACTTCAGTTCAGAAGTGATAGAAGCAGCCCTTATAAAACAGTAATTTTACTGATAAAACAGTATTTGCTGCAGACTTTAGGCACTGTTGACCCATTTCAGGTCTTGGGGAGTTCGATGCAGGGCCACTGTGGCTGGCAGCTGCTGGCAGGAGTCCTGGAGCCTCCAAGAGCAGGGAGTAGATGATTGTAGCATTAATGGAATCCCTTCCTTTCTCAGCACACTTAACTGAACATTTTTGTATGTTTACATCTATCTCTGTGGCTCATTTCGCTGTTTATGATTATCCTTTTTTTTCTTTCAGTTGTTATAGATGTCACTTTAAAGTTCCATTTATAATGAGAAACATATGCATGACTTTGTCATTGTTGGCATTACCTGGCTTGGTAGAAATTATTATTTTTAATCAAAGGCAAACATACTGATTAAGGATGCCACAACACTCCTCTGCCTATGGGGAACGTTAACAGTTTATAAATTGTTCTTGGTGACAATTCAGTAGTGAATTACTTTGATATATATGGCTAATAAATTAATATGATTAAGTTAATGAGTAGTACAAGTGTTGCCAAACTCCGCTCGTCGGGCTTTTAATGCTGCTCTACATTTGCAGCTCTAGCTTCCCCCTGTGGTGAGAGGATCAGTGCTACCTACGCACTGTCATTGTGATAAATGGCATATCCCACAGTGCCCTGCACTCCATCTGGTGTGTCCCAAAAATGAGAGATATTTTATACAAATCACACACTCAGAAGCTCAAAGGACTGTAGAAAGATCTATTTTTTCAAACAATAATAAAAATGCATACATCTCTTTAGCAACTCTTCATTTTTACTGTCATAATGAATGCATATAGCTCTGGGAAATGAAAGCTCGTGTGAATAACATAGGAAAGTTATCCACTACATGGTAAAGCTGACAAATAAGTTACATGCTCACTCTTTTATTTTATCATGAAATGTTCTTAGATAAAAAATGATGTTAGAACATGTATTTAACTGGATTTTAAAATTAAAGACCACGTATGCCGCATGATTGAGTGCCACCCCATCTCATGCCAGCAAATTTCAATGCTGAAGGAAGCATGAATTTGAGTGAATGAGGAATGTAGGATCATACCATTACTCTTTAAAATACAGCCATTCAGCAGAGTTCCGATAATCTAAAAACTATACTTGGTGACTATGAGTCACTCGGTTCCTCTCTTTTCTTTTCTCTTTTTATATTTTCTTTAGGGATCCATTTTTAGTGTCTGCTGTATCTGGGTGGGACATTACATTTTTGACAAATGAATCGTTAAAGCTGTTGAGAACTTACTGAATGGTTAACCTTGTTGTAAATTTAATTTACACATAGCCTCAGCTACCAATTATTGTCTGAGAAGTGTGAAACTCAGTAATATACTTTCATTTTCAAGCATTTGCACAGATTTTTTTTTTTTTTTTTTTTTTAATTTGATCCTGCTGAGTTCCTACATCTTTTGAGATGACAAAGTTCAGCCAAAGTGGTCACACTGAGAGAATTAAGACTGTGTTGTCTTGACACTCAGGGCAGGTCTGTGCTGAATTTATCTTGATTTGCAGATGGAAGGGAACCGTTTGAAAAAGTTGGCCGAAGTATCACGGAGTTAGCAAAATCAGTAAGTTTTCATATGTCTGTTTTTATAATCTGTGACAGTCTTTGCTAGAAGCTTTTCTGTTAGCCTTGGCATTGAGATCTATAATGGTCATCATACCTGTCTGCTTTTCTCTGTCGCATCTTTAACTGACTTTGAAACTGTTTTAGCTCTTGTAAGTCATCATTAAGAAATGTCTTAAAGTGAAAAATAGTATCAGGAAGTAAGAAAGATTTATCTTCAGCGCTGTCTGTTTTCTGGAGGACTGTTTTGGCTGTACGGCAGTATTGTAATTGAATAGTTCTTGTTAGGTTTTATTTTCCTTTGCAATAACATGATTAAGTTGAACACATAGTTACAGTCTGAAATGTTTTCTATTTGGTACCTTTAACAAGTATCACAGCAAGTGTATTTAAATGCCTTGAGAGTGTTTTTGTAAGAATCCCAGACTGGCTGCATACTGTACAGTTTTGCATTTTAACACAGGAAGCTGTTTTTTGTATTACTGAAGTTACATTGTCATTGAAGAATTTTTACATTCATGCTAGAGGAGAATAGCTTGTTGATTTAGCTGGTTACAGGCTCATCAAATGCACTGTAGGGTGATAATCCTCTGGTAGGCAAATCAAGCATCTTCATATTCTGGACTGTTACCTTGGGTGACATAAGGCCTACTCATGATTCTCCATTTGAAAAGAAGCATATTTTATGCTAACAATATAAATTGGAATATTATGGCATACAACATCAGAGAGAAGTAACATAGATCCTCACTGATACCCTTACTCTGCTTTAGATTTATCCAACAGAAGACTTGTTAAGCTCAGGAAATCTGCACACACTCAAATTTTTATTCCTATGACTTTGAGGGGTAACTGTCTATAATGGTTTAAATAGATAAAATTGTAACTGGCTGGATAATACATCTGTGGTTGCAGAAAAATGTTGATCCATCATCTGTTGGCAATGCTAAAATCTACTACATTTACATAACTGATATTCTCCTAAAATGCAGCATTTGGATCTATATTAGATTTGAGTAGCGTAGTTTCCTAAAGGAAAGCTTCGTAAGGCTCTATTTTGGCAAAATTCTTGGTGTAACAACAGTGCTGCAAATTGTTCAGAAAAAATAAGGAATAAACCTTACTGGATTAAAAAGTAAGCTTATACTATACTTACTATAATTATACTTAAGCATGTACTATACTTACTATACTTGTAAGTCCAAGTATTTCCATAGTTGCAATTCCGGTCAGGTATTAAGTACTTCTAATGTAATTTAACAGCTGTTGTACTTCGGTCTTTGTCATACAGACCTCTGGGGTCCTAAACAAGTGAAATACTGAAGTATGTTTTTAAGATGAGGCAAACAAATAATCCCATTGATTTGGATTGCATTACTTGTTTGCTTAAACATCAGTGTTTTGCTACTTGCTATAGTGTTTTGGAGAACATGTTTTATAGAGATTCTTTTGCAAGATTGTGAATTCAGTAAGTGCCTGTGTCAAACCAGTACTCCCTTTTGATTGTCCTAGTGGTTTTCATTCTTCTACTGCCTTGTGTGGACTAGGGTTTGTGAAAAGAAGCAACACATTTTTTGAAAAAAAGTTGGAAAAACAATTCACGAAGTGTGGGCTGGTTGGGAAGTCACCGGAAAGATGGCAGGGATTTGTTCTTTTTTGGCCACACTGAGCGGCTCAGAGTGATGGGAGCGGCTTGCACCTGGAGTCCGTGGTGATAGATGGAAATCCTGCTTGTCTGAGGACGATGATTTGCAAAACATGGGTTCTAGTTCTCCCTTCTTCTGGTAATATTTCTCCTGAAGTGGAGGCAGTGATAACAAATAGTAGAAATTTTTCATTTGCTGCTGCTGATTCCTGGACTAGCCTTTGCATTGGCTTTGCAGAGAGGAGAGCTTGGTATGCTGAAAGCAAGATGGTAAATACGTTGCAATGAGGCAAAGAATGCTGTGAGTGATCAGGAGGGGACAATTTGAGTCGGTCGATGTACATTAGTGAAAAACTGCCCTGGTAGTCTGGGAGAGGTTTTGGGCTATTTTTTGTGTGTGTACAGAAAATTGAGAGAAGCAAGTTTAGCAATGAAGGCTGCCTCACTGTCCGTTCTAGGGAAGCTGCTTGTATCGCTGATCTCCCAAGGAGCAGCCCTTTGCTACGTAGGAAGTACAGCAGCTGCGGTTGGTGTTTCCTCCTGCGCAAAGAAGAATGTGCTCCTCTTTCAGCCCTTCCCAAGTAATAAAACATGATGCCAAGTGCTGGCAACAAATTAGGATTCATGATGAAAAGGAAGCATCTCTTAGTGAGCATTTTGAAGAGGCACACATCTTTATTTTGAAGCTAGCATAACTAAAATAGATTTCATTGTCTGATCGTCCTCATTAAGTGACTGGGAGCATATTAAGATTTCAGTGGAAATGTGTTTGTGTTGTATAAACTATTTTATCACAGTCAACATTAATTGGTGTAAAGAAAAACAAGCTGACTTAATGAGTATAGTATTATACACCATCCTTTTGCTGAAGAGAGAGACCTCTTCAGTTTGCAGAGGCATGCTGATAGCAACTGGCGTTGCTGCTACCATGTTGCACCTATTTTAAAGATAAATGTAGGACCACAGTTCTGGAGGATTCAGTCTAGAAACTGAATTCACCCTGAAAATACTTCACGAAGAAAAATAATTCCTAGAGCTACCAGCTTCCTGTGACTTGAATATGAAAAGCTTTACTTGAGAAAGAGAAGCATTTTATATAATACATGCCTGAATGTAAATGACAGACATTTTATTAGGAACAGGAAAGTCTTTATTAAAATATAATGATCTACATTGTTTTTATGTAATCTAATGAATTACAGTAAAAGCCTGAGAAATGAGCTGGAAAAGGTAGAGTACTCTCCCATGAAAGCGAGCTATGATAACCTTTATGTAATTCTTTAACATGTTGAAAGAGTATTTCTACACAGATTTATTAAATTAAGCAAGGTCACCTTTTCATTTTATTAACAGATTTAGTTTGCCAGATTATGGACTTTGATTCTGAAAAACGTGGATGAATCATGCAGTAACATGTCAAGTAGAAAATTGATTATAAAATGTTAAATCATTTTGATGCACTTTATAGAATTGTTTTTACCATTGCACAATTGTAAAAAATAAACTACTTGCATATTGTTTTTCACATTTGCATATTGATTGGATGCGCTTTAATAATAATGATGTCTCTAAGTGGATTATCTCTCCTGACTGGGCCAGTCTTAATGTAATATTTGCACAAGGAGAAGAAAATACTCTTTTCAATAGTAGTATAAAATTCTGTTCTTTTGACATGCAGTATACAGTCATTACTTTGAAAGGTTATCTATAAATAATAACCAGTGAAACTGGTCATATGCTTAAAGATGAGCACATATATTGCATTTATCAGTCTGACCCCAGTTCAGCAAAGCACAAATAAACCTGATACGGTGTCATGCAAGTTGTTCATATGCATTCCCAAATCTCTGCATGTATATTACGGTCTTTTTATATAATACATATGAGGAGGAAAATGATATTTACAGTGTGTTACATGAATTTAACGCAAAAACTTGCTGTAATTTTTATAAAGAATTTCATAGTAATTTTTAATTACGACAGAAAATGTCATTTATATTTACAGTCTCTTGGTATTACTTCTTTTCTTTTTTTATGGTATTTGCATCTGTCACCTCATTTGTCTAAGTAAAAGTAATGCATAAGCTCTTTGCTGGTCTATGTAACAGAACTGAGAAAACATCCCATCAGTAGCCCCTAACTTTATGTACATAAAGGAGTTAATGGGATAGATTATTTTGATATTGCATATATAGTTTCAAATGAAGACACGCTAATGTACAGATGAAGCTGTCTCACTGTCGTTAACAGCTCAGTAGTTCTGCACACATATGCAGAAAACGCTATTTTTGCTCCGCGCGGCACGCAGGCGGGGTGCAGCAGAGTGCAGTTGACTTGGCCCTGGGAATCGCAGAGCAGGTGACTTGATTACACTGAAATCAGGCAGAAAATGTCCTCTTCTGGCCACTCGAGTGAATCAGTGAAATTATCGAGTGGCAAAACTAATTCTATGCCTTGGGCCATCAGAGCTGCCACTTCCTATAAGTCAAGCCTTCACTTGGTGTGAAATTGTTTTTTATTTTATTCTCTTTCATTTATTATGCTTATTTCAGCTAATCCACTTAGTGAATGTGAATTACCCAGTATCCTAAAGCTGTTTCAGATTGTGCAGCCTTCTCATGCTTTAGTGGTGACATATGAGGACTGCTTTCTTTTTAAGGCACTCCCAACTCGGTTATGACCGAGTTACATTTAAAGTAATATTTCAATTTTTCAGGTGGGAACTCGAATGAAGAGAAGAATTTGAATATGATTTAAAATTAACTAAAAGTGCATATGGTTGAGCTTTCTTTTAAAAGCAGATATAGTTCAGATGGGTCACATTTTTCAGAACTAGAAACATATCTGCAATGACTTGTAGGCCACTAAGTGCCAGTTAATCGGAAAGAGTTTGACGGAACAAATATTCCCTTGGAAAGCATTGAATATTGTTTTCAACATTAAAATGTTGCCTTAAATTCTGGCAGAAAGAAGGCTGAGATCTGCTTAAAGAACTCATACAGGTGATGTACCCTAGGCAATACTTGGGTATGTAATTCTGTCCAAATGGCAATCCCTCATTTGACTGTGCCCTCTGGTACACAGCATTAACATTTTGCAATAAAAGAAGAACAAAACATATGGAGTCTTTTATTTCAAGCAAAGAAAAATCAAAAAGAATAATGAGAATAAAAAGTAAAATGCCTGTGGTGATAGGCAAAGGGGAGTTGCTACAGCAGAATGCATCAGAATAGAAAAAGAAAAGTAGCCAGAAGGCACCTCCCATAGGCATCTAAGTATAGGTTTCCTATAAGTATAAAAATACGTAGATGTATAGGTATCGTATGCTAAAACAAAGAGTCATGACTCTGGAGAAACCAGGTACATTGTTTTAACTCCTATTCATACAGTTCTTTGAGAGCACATGCATCTTGGGCAGATGAGGGGACTTGAAGGGTGGAAGGAAGTAAGCAGAGACTCAGAAAGAAAAGTTGAAAGGAACATACTGTGATTAAGATGGATGCGTTGCTGACAGTGTCAGAGCAACAGCTGCTAAATCTGAGAGGCACTTGAAAGAGTCTCTTCATTTTGTCATATATGGAAGTCAATAGGTTATTTGGGCTAAGAACATCCTATTATTCAAATTCAGCTGACCCAGAAGGCTGTGCCATCTTTCAGTGGCAATTTGGAGGTCTTTGCCATTTAGGTAGTGATTTTGGTATTTCCCGGTACAAAATTGTTCTGTGTAGTCTTGTATGACATATGGATATATTGATCTCTTTTTTTTTTTTTTTCCTGAAATGTATTAGATTAGTCTGTACAAGGCTCTAGAAGGCTATTCTGTGTTTGCGGCTGGGTTAAATTGCTGAGGAATTGTCACCAGAATCTCTTGTTCAAAGCTATTAAACGTCAAGCAAAAAATACTACAAATTGTTTTGGCTTTGCTGTTTTGGAACTGCTTCATTAAAATTTTTAATTACAGATAATAATTCTTCATAGTAGCTTATCAGTCCTATGTATTAGATGAGCATGAGTCCTAATTCTGTTGAGAATTTGTGTTTATAGATGGAAAGTTTTCACTGTAGATTGTGCATGGGAAAATATCCTGAGAATAGTTTTTTGCCCATTGATACGGACATGTCCATATCACTTCCTGATGTGTCTTTCTTGATCTCCATTTTTTCACTGCATCATATTACTCTGCCTTTCCTCTTTATTCTTTTGCCCTTGACTTTTATGTCTACACTAAAATTTGTGTTGACCTTGAGGTTGCCCTCAATTAGCTGAGCCATTTCAGTATCATGGCCCACACCAAAAGCCTCCATGACATGCTTCTGATTTGAAAAGCAGAGCCATCCTAGAAACTGGTCTGCGACCATTTTTCTTTTCCTTTCAAGTTAGTGTTTATTTCCAGGCAATAAAGAGAAGGAGTGATACAAGAGAGATAGAAATCAGAAGCAATAAATCATAAGAGTGCTTCTGGTAGGTTTCCTGTGCTCATGCCTGCAGTGTCTCAGTGTCTCTGCCACCTGCAAAAAGAGGAGGATTAGGAAAGGTTTGGATGAGAGAGATAAATCTTATCCCTGAAAGTTCAACAAACCTCTCAGGATCCAAAGGATGGCTGCCTGGGATCAAGATCAGGAATTTGATGAATAATGGGCAGACAGCAGGTTAGCCTGGCCTCATGTTTGACCCTAAATAGGAGGAGGGTGTTAGAGTGGCCGGATTGCAGTACGGTCGGGGTTCTTTGCTCTGCCATTGGTGACAGAAAGCCCGAGACCCTGCTTGTGTATCTCCTCCTATGGCTACGCTTGGTTGCGTGCCATGCCCTGTGTATGGAAAGCCAATGCTGGACAATCTTTTCTGGCTGTCCCCATTCTGCGTTGGAATTTGTTCTCTGGCCAAAGTTCTGTACTGACAACAACAAACTTTGCTATCCATTGGCTAGGTGGGGTGTGGTTTTGGCTTGTGAGTAGACAGGGATGAGGATAGTTTGTGGTGTTATCATAAAAGATGTGGTATGATCAAAGGATGGCCTTTGATCTCCTTGGCTACTTTCTGTTCTTTTTTCCCCTCTTTCTCTTACCATTCATCAGGTATTTTTCTGGTTTTCAGATTCTGGTCTGCGGAGCAGCAATGGTCCAAATGTGTATTTGTGTAACATCTCTCTAGGCCTTCTGTGCTGATACATTAACAATAACAATGAGATCGAAGTATTTTGTGAGATAGTAAAATATTGCTTAGTTTTGGGATTTACCAGCTGCATATTTTTAAAGGCTAAGATGGTTAGCCACTATGTTAATTGAAGAACTAGCTGGTCTTAAGAGTGAGCTAATTTTCTCTGTTATCCTGTTTTCTAGCTCTTTAAAAGAATGGGTGAACTGTGACGTCTAATGTTATCACTCACATGTCACACATGTATTTTTGCTAGATGACAGCCAGTAATATAACCCCTATACTTGTGTCTTCTGCACCATCAAATTCTGTTTTTATACATCTCCTGTGAAGTAACAAATGGAAATTTTGCAATGGATTTTGTGGGATGCCATTCAATTCCAACTGGCAGGACAGTTAAATATCATGGTGGAAGGATTTTTTGCAAATACTAGCAAAGGGGCTATAAGCATTTCTTTTACAATGTGCTCAAAAAACAGTAGTTTCAGCCACATCTTTAATTTTTTTTTTTTTTTCAACTATGTGTAGGTTTTTTATTTTATTTTATAAAATAAAGGAAGTTGCTTTTGTGTGTCTAAAATAGGTTATCAAGATTAGAGTCATTTGTATGCGTTATGTTTTGACCTGTGCTTTTGTAGTGAGATTCCTTCAAAAAGAAGTTGAAATAAAATACAAATAACTTCCTCTTAGTTTTTAAGTGAAATCCCAGATTAGAAATTAAACATTTTCTGAAGTGAAAGATGTATGTAGTGTTGATTAATCTTGGTTTAACTGTGAGACTGAAGATTCATGAGTTAAATTAATAAGATACAGTAGGTTGATACTGATACTGTCAGTCCAAACTTCTAAGCATGTCAGTATTCACTGCTGACAAAGTAGTCCATGTTTGCCCATGGACACGCTTACAAGAAATGGCATGCTACCTGTGCTAGTCCTAGATCATTTTTTCTCCATCACCTAGATCACATTCCCCTGCATAAATTTGTTTAAGTCTTAGTAAAACTGGATTTCTAGTGTAAGTATTTGTGATTATGCTTTTGCTGTCTTTCACTTAGGAAAATTTCTAATTCCAGATTACCTTTGCAGTTAAATAGACTGAGAACAGTTCGTAAAGACGTAACGTTTTACAGCATTTGTATTAAGGTGAATTCAGGGACTCATGGCAATGTCGGCAGGAAAAGTACTTCAGATGACAGTAGCTTACTAAGGATAGTATGGAGCTGGGCACATCTTGATTTTTAGAAGACTTTCAGTAAAAGCTGTCCTTCCTGAGACAAGGGTTGGTATTTTGCTGCTGTCTAGATATGGACAGAGCGTGGAGGTGGACTGTGATGGATGGAGCAGGGACTTGATGCGTGATCTGATTTGTTAGTCCATGGTGTCTCCTCTTTTATATGACATCCTGTGAGAAGGGGGCAACTTGGCTGTAATAAATTTTAATCCTCGTCTTTTGTAGCTGCTGATGCTTATCTGAAGGAGGGTCCTGCTGGTTAGGTAATCTTCTGGTAGAAGGTGTGGAAATGACTGCACACCTATGAAAATGAGAACTTCTGGTATGGGTAATGTTCCCTTCTGTGTCTGTTACATTCATTGAAAAGTACACTGGAGTGCCTTATTGTCTGTATTTCTTTTTCGTTCTTTGCTGAGAATTTTATCAGAGGGAATTAGCTGTATAATGTCTGTATTAATCAGATTAGCTTCTGATTTTTCCTTTTGATAGGAATGCCTTGTATTCTCAATTTGAGACACTCATTCAGATCTACAGAGAACGGTATCTGCAAGCAAAAGGGAATTGAAATATCTTCCCCGGGTTAGTTTTAGTTTTGTTTAATGGATGGAGGAAGATGAAAGGCAACCTCTTCCCCAGGGTTATTTAACATTAGAACTTGAACCTAATTAAGGGATTTAAGATCTTTTTTTCATTGAAATTGTTTTAAGAACTGAGAAATGTTTAAGGCACCTCCTGGAGGGAGGTGCATGGCCCCTGGCACGAGAATGGCCTTTGGAGGCTCACCCAGGATTTTCTGGCGTTCCGTCCCCATATGTGCCATTTTGCTGCATGTTTGGGTTCTGAATATCAGATGTCTGTCGTCTTGCTTCCGCTCCTCTAAAATGATGCTGAGAGTTGGATTATACCATGTGGGGAGAGAGGAGGTTGATTAGTCAATAGATCTGAAATATGTAGTTGGTGGAAAATGTGTATAGTACCATGCCTTTACAGTCATGTCTTAAAAAAATCTTGCACTCGGTTTCAGGGCATTCTGCCTGCATAAGAATGGTGAGAGCAGACTTTTACGGTGAAATTGCAGAGAACTGTTGTAGCTCAATTAAAGTTACAGTCCCTCAACATTTGTATTCTATTTGGGATGTCACTTCCAGTAAGCTTTTTAAAAATGTAGCGGTGCAAGTGGAAAAGTTTCAGCAAATATTAAATGTAACAATGAAGACTTTGTTCCTCATTAAACCGTTTCTTGGTGTTTCGCGATAGATTTTCATCTAAACACTTGCTAATCCCAGAGCACTGACAGGCAAGGCCTGCTGAATTAGGCCAACCATTGCTACAAATAGCTACTGCAGATGAAACAGTAATCATTGCTTTCCAGTCTATTATTAGATTAACTTCATAGGGATTGCTTTTTTCTCCTGTGAGTTGATGCATAAATGACATGCTTTACCCTCCAATAAATCTAACAGCAGAGTGGCTATGACATGATGTTCATACCCCTTAGTCCCATGACAGATTATTTTTGATTGCTGCAGAAGTTTACAGCAGCTTGAAACTATTAGAATTTAAAGGCATCACTGAAATTTTACAGCGTGCCTGACTCGGACACAACAGGGCTAGTAGTGTTTAGCTAGTAGAGCTAAGTTTGCGGCGTGTTGGCTCCGCGTTGTGATTACCTGTCACAGGGAGTCTTACTTGGTTATACTGATCCCCAGCTGTCGTTCAGAGGAGGTAAACAGTCATATGGCACTGCACCTTCGCCGTCTCTCCTTGGAGAGCGTACGCTTCTGTGCAGAACCTTCCTGTGCTTGAAACTTCCACCCGGAGAAAGTCGGAACAGTTGAACACATGTGGCGACCGCGTTACGCACACACAGTACTACTTACACTTGCATGGATAAACATATTGAAAAACACTTGAACCTTTGTTGCTTGTTAACCTTTTTAAAGATTGTTGTATGGTTGATGGTCACCTTTTTCCCCACTCAGCAATAAATACAAGTTTGCTTTGTTAAAGGATGAAATTTGGTTTTAGTACCATATATGTGCTTTTAATAGTGTTCTTTTTTTCCAGATTTATGAACTTTGTTTTTTCCTGATGAAACCCAGATAAAGTTTGCAAAGCTCAGGACTCTTCAAATCCCAGGTGTTTGCTGCTGTTTATATCTCATGTGAATGAATGGCTGTATTTGGCTTTGGTTCTAAAGTGTGTTTACCTGTTGTTTCTTACAGCTGTCTAAAATTTGCTGCTTTTAGGCATAAGAATCACAACCATAAAATTGCTATCTAACTTAATAGGAAAATAAACATTGGTTTCCATCGACTGGTATGTGTGATTGTACATACCTAAATAGCATCATATCAAGCTGAGCTCTGTAGATTTCCATAAATGTCTCAATAGATTTCCATTCTGTGTGGTTCCTAAAAAACAAACAAACAAACAAAAAAACCCCACAAAACCACACCAAACCTTTTCTTGTCTGACACGTTTGGTTTTGTGTTCTGCACAATGTGATTGAACCTGCTTGTGTTCTTAACTTCTGTGCTATAATAGGTATGTCAAGCAGATTCAGGTCGATGAATCTGGTATCAAATAGCGAGCTAATCTTAAAACAGATCTACTGTAGCCTGACAGTTTTATATTTGACAAATACCCTTTTTAAGGAATGGCATCATAGAGAAAAGATAGGAAGATATTATAAATGATACGCATCGTTGATAGATAAGTACAAAATTCTCCGAGGAAAGCTTTAAGATATTTGTTCTAATTAGGCTGCCCTTCTGTCTTAAAAAATGGAACAAAACAAATGCTTAATGGTTACATGGATTGAGTGCCTTAGTAATTTGTTTTTGGGAATGGGTTCCCAGTTCTGTATATATTGTGGTCACAGGTAAGCTTTTTCTGAGTACTCTTTGGCATAACTGCCCTTTTCTGTTTAAGAGAGAAAATAAAACAGGAAGTAAAAAGCATATTTTTTGTGGCATTCTTAAGTTCTATGGTTTTATACATCAGTGTGCTGATTATATTATGTATTATGATACAATATTTTTGGAAATATGACTGATTTTATTAGGGTAAAATAATTATGCCTTAAGAGGAGAAATAACTGAAAAAAATATTGAGAAGGCATTTGGAATTTCTGAATGCGAGCTTTCACTACTGCTTGTTAAGTCAGGGAAGAGAATTAATACTTTCTGTACCCTAGCACATTTTAAATTTGGTCATATTAGAACATATTGAAATTTAATTTCAGGTATTTACAGCAGTCTTGAACAGGGTTTGAGTCTCATCTCTGTGATACTATCTACTTTCATATTTGAGTACCTGAGCTGCTTAAGTCTAGTTGCAGTTGGTCTACACACTGTTGGTACAGCAGTATAGACAAGGCTGAGTGTTTTTTGTGGTACTGTGTTCACCTATACTGCAGGATTGACCTCTCTTCTTTCTCTCAATATGAGTATTTCTACCTATTTGATGATCTTTAGTTTTATAAAGGATGATGAAACTATAAGCAGTTGGGATCTGTCTCACAAAACCTTCTGCAGATGAAATAAAAGGTGTTGACAACACAGGGAACCATACAATCTCAGAATTAGGCCATTTTTCTTCTGACCTGTGAGAGTCAAAACTGAAGGGAACTGAGGATTAATCCATTGTTTATATCCATATGTAACCTTGCAACATGTGGATTAGATCTCCTCTGCACCTGTAGTGTAACATTTTCCTCATGCTAGAGAATAATACCTTAACTAAAACCACAGCAGCTTTCTACTGACTTCAAAGAAATGAAAAACCACATTCAGGTTGAAAGCATTTTATTGTTTGTAATTTTTAGCATCGTGCATACTAAATGTAATAACCGATGAGTTTAGTAGAAAAATCTCTATTACCGTATGCAAGAAACATGCTTCATAAGTTATATACATCTTTAAGAACTGTTAACTTTTATAGAATTTGCTGCAACAAATCATTCTGGGAATGCTGTATACTTGTGTTTTCAATTGAGGTTCCAACATTTGGTTGAAGCATCTTCTGTACTTCTATCATCTCATAATTTCCTTCAGAGAAAAGAGAGAACAGTCTGCATGTTGGGTGGGAGGACGAGGGAATGCTAATTGAAACCATGTAATAAAAAGGTAATTTAGCAAAACTGTTAGGTTTTGGTTTTTTACTATTTTAAGCCTATTATTTTTAAAATTACTTCTGTATTAAAAAGGCCATAAAACTACATTGAATGTCAGCACATTGCATCCTAATTCTCATTTTCCTTTGCATGAATAGTAAAATCTTTATAAATTGAGAACTAAAATTAATTGAATAAACTTCAGTTGAACATTTTTATGTTTCTGTTTGAATTAAAAAAAGCATATTGTAGACTTTTTCCAGAACATTTAATGGTTTCTAACATTGACCACACCTCAAACACAGTACAGGAAAAAAGTGCTGATGGAGAGAAACAAAACCCAAGAACAAATGTTAATTAGCATTGTATGATTTACAGCTGTGTTTACTGCTGCAATATATGCTAACACCAGTACCTATTGCTGGATCGTAGTTCTCCATCCAGTAAAGAACCATTATCAGCAACTGCTTTTTTCAGCCTTACAGCCAACGAGTTGCACCAGCTCAGCATGGAGACCTACCTGGAGAAATGGACTTCAGGCAGGACCCAGACCACATTTTTTGCCAGGTCACTTGTAAACTGAATTGCTTTCTCCATCTAGTTCCTACAAACCCCTCAGAAGGAGGGTGTGTATTATATTGGTAATACAGGGGTTTGGCAACCAGGGAAAGACTGGAGCAGGAGAGCAGAGGGCTGCTGCTGCCTGGCACTCCTAGCTTTAGGCAAATAATTATGGGCTGTGATCCATCTGGCCAAGAAAACGAATGAGAAAAAAGGATCTATGGGTTAAAGGGAATCACAAATGGAATTGGCTGCTCGTGGTTTGGTGTTTGTTGTTGTTTTCTGTTCTTTTTTTGGGTTTTTTGTAAAAAGCTAGTTCTTTCTTCGGGGTGTATTAATAATGTGCAACTGTGCTGGCGTCTGCATTGCAGGGGAGGCCTGTGCTGTAATACTGGGTGTAGAGAGAAGTGAGCACCACACTTGAGGAAAGCGGTAGATTCTCCTCAGTTGCTAGGGTTTTGTGGTATCTCTCACACTGCAGTAATGAATTCGTGTTGTTCTGCCCAGTGGGCTTTACAGCACGAGTTGAGGTGGAACCGGGCTGTGACAAATAGTCACTGGAAACCACAGAGGAAGGCAGAGTGCAGAACATGAGCCACTTATCTGCATCTCTGAAAGGTACCAAATGCTTCTTGACACACCAGGAATGCTGTTTGTTGTGGGTTTTTTCCCTCTAGTCCCTGAACTGGAAGCAATGTTAGCTTCAATTTCTAAGCCAATACTATGGCTTAAATAGTATTAACTTCTCCTGCTGTATCTTGATTGTTAATGGATGGCAAACTCTAGAAGCACCTCCTTTTTTCTGAAGTGGAAAATGGCCACAATTCATTTAGTACAATAGAAATCACAAAACAACCCAAATATATAAATTAGAGGATGTACAAATCAAATATATTACCTTTCAGTCGTTGTTTCCAGTGGTTGAAGAATGGTGTGATAAGGTATTAATCACGTTCTTTACCCTGTAACTTGCAAAAGTTTTATGGTTTTCAGGAAATCTAACATCAATTTAAAAGTATAAATGACTGCAGCAACAAGTGTGGAAGAAAGTATTTAGTAAATCCAGGGTACTCATGTATAAACAATGTATTTTCATATGAGTATTTTAATATAAATAGAACAGACTTTTATAGCAAAGAAACTGTTAGTATTAATGATAGTGAATTAAAAAAATATTAAAATTTTATAAAACTGATTTCTGACATTTTTGACCTGAAGACTAGGTCTCAGCAAGGCCTCAAGTAGATTAATGCCAATTTCTCAAAGCATTAAAAAGATTTCTGAATCTATAGGTAAAAGGTTTCCATTAGCAAATCTTAACATTAAACCAAATTACAAGATACAAATTGGAAAATTAGAATGATCTAAACTTTTTATTTCCTGTTGATGTTTATTCTGTAAATCAATACACATATATATTTAAAGCTACCAAATAATTGATGCTCATGAACTCCTTTTGCATCACTGTGTGATGCTTTAAACAGCTTTTGCATGCAGTTACATTTTGAAATAATGCTGGGTCTTTCGAAACAATTTAAGTAGTTTACTGCATGTAAACATGAGTGCTGTCCATGTCAGATGTCAACGTAAAAGG
Organism: Phaethon lepturus; assembly: GCF_000687285.1. Lineage (NCBI taxonomy): Eukaryota > Metazoa > Chordata > Aves > Phaethontiformes > Phaethontidae > Phaethon > Phaethon lepturus. The sequence goes on along the minus strand of NW_010511189.1, from coordinate 56,408 downwards.
ATACAAACGGTCTAACAGGGAGTTTGCTGTCCTTGTGAGGGCAAGGAACCTTTTTAGCTATTGTCATATTGGCATTTCAATTCACCTCCATTAGGCTCCTGAAAATCAGTAACAATGAGGTCATGGCACAAAGTAAAGTAATTTTTGCTGCAGTGGCCTGTGTTTACAGGAAATGATGAAACATGATGTCAATGCCTATTAGTTACTATCACATTTCCACCCCGTTTGACTTTGGTCCACTCTGAGGGCCTGTAAGAACCTCATGGGTTCATGTCTTGATAACGCAGTCGTAAGGCTAAGTTGAAGAATGTCCTTATGAATTTAAATATCTGAGTCTATATTGCCTAAACTGGGAAGTTCTGGTTTTGTTTTTACATATTTTCTAAATTTGCTAAGAAAATATGTAAGTCTTGTAAGTTTTTAAAAAAGAAATTGAGCACCTGAGTCAACTCTTGGAATATTTGCCAGTTAAGTGTAGGTCTGTATTTCACTGCCTACATATTGTTCTTTTTTAATAGAAGCAACAGCAGCTTCCATTACATGCTAGGAAGAACTGTGAAAGGTTCATAGACGTGGAGTCTGTGGGCTTGGTTGTGGCCTGTCTTCTAGGTATGGTCATTAGATGTTAATGGCTCTATCTTCATGCAGTCTTCATCAGTATTCCTCTTCCACTCAATCCAAGAGTGAGTGTCCCCTCCTGGTCTCCAGGCTGAGCTGCTCAGGTCACGCTTTTTTAACCCTTCTCAGTCACGTTAGTCTAACAATTTAAGATATTTTTGAAATGAGTTAGCAACAGCAGGAGTAGCACAGCTGCCGTGTCTGACAGCAGTGTCATACAGCGGCCGACAATGTGTGCCTGGGCGTCGAGGGGGTAACTTCCACAGGCAGTAACACTGCAGCTGGAAGGGGGAAAGTAGAGTTAAGCTCTTGTAAAATCAGTCTCTGCTCTCCAGTTTGGGTGCATGAATGCAGTCCTCTTGCCCTTGTTCCACTTGCGGGGATTTGTGAGGTTGGATGTTTCCTGAGGGGGGGTACCCAGTCGGGCTTCTGATGCCCTCTGCTATCTGGGACATCACACAGGGCAAGTAGATGTGGCACAAGGCCATGTCGTCTGGAGTAGTAGCTGTTGCCAAGTAGCATGTATTAGGACATACCGAACTACCAGCATTTTCTTCATCTTGGTCAATAAATAGACTACACAATGAAAATAGTTTGTATATATTGCTATCCAAAAATATATTAGAATTATCTCTGAAGAAGCCCATCCAGAATTTTACAACAGAAAAAACAGCAGACTACAGTAAATGAGCTGCTGTGTATTCAAACAATAAGTAACAAAGTAAATGGTCTACGGCAATTTATTATAGTGGATTAATTATCTTGTGTTGATACTTGGTACATCTCTTGGTACGTCTTCTTAGGCTTGCCATCGGTGCAGCAGTATCCGGGCTAGATGATACAGTGTATTTACAGCACGGTTTGCTATGTTTGCATCTTAAATGTGAAAAAGTCCGCTTAGCGGACACAAAATTCTGCTACTTTATTGACATCTTCCTCTCATGCGTTTATACGCGCCTGCCCGCACACGCACAGCGCAGGGCTTCATACGCCGTCGCCTGCGGGCGAGGGGAAAAGGCATGCTCTGTCGTTCCGAAGCGTATGCCCGTTTCCTTTCTATATGTCCTTGTGCTTGTGTGCACGGGCGTACAAGCATGGACATGTGCGCACGTGTATACGCACACAAGTCGGAGCAGTGTTGGCATAGCTTTTCTGTTTGCTATCAGTTATAAATGCTGGGATTACCTGGGCGATTGTTTTCTCAGAATGCCATAATGTAATCTCAAACCTAATACTCCAACAACCATGCACTAATTAAAACTGCAATTATATTTTTGCTCAAACAAAACGACTTAATAAACATTATCGCAAACTGTTTACCCTTCCCAAAAACAATTTATGCTCACTAATACAATTTCCCATTAAAACTGCTGCCAGGTAAATTAAAAACTCTTGAAATAGTAAGTAAGTGGGAAATTAATTCAACAGTTTAATCTAGAGCTAATAACAGTTGCAAGCTCAGAAAAAGATTGCTACAGCGGGGAGTTAATTAACAGCTTATTCCCCATTTGATAAAAGTAATCCACTCTAATTCCAGTGTAATTTACCTCAATGTAATATAAAACCACAAGCTGCTTCTGGTGCTAGTAATTATTAGGCTTGTCCTGTGGCCACATTGACAATAAAAGTCAGCAGTATCTTAATAATAAGAGGCAGTCGGCTAAATGCCCGCAATTAAAGATGTAACACGAAATCTTGAAACTGCAACAATCGTGTATATTGCTAAGCAGACGGGAGGTACGATTTCAACAGGAAGAAGCACGTCTAATTGCTGTCCTAGTTCTAATAACCAGGTGTGGCTTTCATAAACCCAGGTTATTCTGTTGCGTTAAGTTCTGCCTACGAGTTACACTGGGGAGACCGTAGGATGCAGGTTACAAGCAGCTCTGCTTGTTGTCTCAACTTCGGAGTGAGCCAGTGTGGATGCAGTGTTACTATTTTCTCTGTTACGCAAACGAAATACAAGGTTTGGAGCTCTTGACCTGGCATATCATACTGGGATCATAAATTCAGTGTGACTTTTTTGACCTTACCTATATTGAAGTCTATTTTTCTTTTCTCTTTCTGTGGGGTTAAAACCAAGGATCAGATTTAATACATTTGTATATGTATATATGCATACACGCACACAGATATGCAAACATGTATATAAACATTCATATATACAAATATATATGAAATACATTTTATTATGAATTTTTTTGTTTGATCCCAGGATAATATTTTCTGATCATTACTTCGATTTGCTCTTGAGCAATCGTGACAGTCTGTCACCAGGGAACTTGAACTTTATTTAAGTATTGCCCTTTTTTTTTTTTTTAGCTTGGTTTCTGAATATCAGGTAGACTCCCTGGTTGGCTTGCATGATGTGTGCTTAGCATTTTTACATTGTCACTGATTTAAGGATGTCAGTAAGGATAAGTTAGTACACTGTAATCACAATTTGACTTAAGTGCATCAAAGGAAACGACCTATTTAATCATATAAATACTGGTGCTTGAAATAAGAAATGTATGGCATTATTTTAAGCCATTGGTTATTAACAAGGGGTGAGTGGTTTTGATTTTCGGCTGTCACTCAAAACATTTGTTTACAATATCAATGTACTTGAGTAACTTCCTTCTGGGGGGAAATTTGGGGCTTTGACGGATTTCTCAGAAATAGAATGCCTGCTGGGACATGCTCCATTGGGTAGCCATTGCTAACAAACACATCTGATGTTATAATTGAGGGGTTTTAAAAAAATTATTCTAAGCAGGGAAAAAATTAACTTTAAAGGCTAACTTTGAAAATACAAAGCAGAGGTTCTTGGATTGTGTGCTAATGTCATGATGAAGGTGTCAGAGCTGGTGACAAAGATGAAGACCGTGACCATAGTGATAGTTAGGTTACAGATATGATTTTCTTTCCCACATGTTCTTGAAGAAATTTTAGTTTTCTTGGATTGGTGCAGAGACAGACAGATGTTCAGAACTGAATTAATGCTTTTAGCATGACTGAGATCTGGCAAGATGCTCTGCATACTGCCATTTTTCTGCTACTGCTGGTAGCAAAGCCAATACACCTTTTTCTACGTAAGTGGTTCTTCCTTATTTAAAATACTCATTTTTTTTCAGGTGGAAGTTTTGATTACTTCCGATACTGATTTTTAGTTTGAGTAATCAGCTCTAGGGCAAGGAAAGTTTTCCCAAGGAGAGCTGGGAAATACCACTATATTGTACACACTTCTTTTTTGGCAGGTAACTTGTTCTCCTGCACTGAGGCTTTTTTTTTTTTGTTGGTTTTAAACTGTGAGGATGGTTGAACACTGGAGCACCCAGTGGAGCGGAGCCTCCATCCTTGCAGGTAGTCAGAACCTGTCTGGACACTGTCCTGGGCAATCTGCTCCAGGTGTCCCTTTTTCAAATTGGGAGGTTGGACTTAGATGATCTTCAGAGGTCCTTTCCAATCTCAGACATTCTGTGATATTTTTTAACGCACTGGAATTTCTCCGTAATCTAATGCCAACTTATTTTTTTAAGGTTTCTCTTTCAGTTGTTTTTCCATCAAATAAGACAAGGTAAGAGCTGTTAACTGAAAGAAGCATAGGAGAGAGGAGTAGACTGAATATATGAAATGATAGGTTTTTATTTCTGACGGCAATGATAAGAACTCAGGAAAACCTGTGAGTGTCTGACTATAACTACACTTAAACTATGCTACCCACTCCCAATTCATTTATTTATGTACTTAGCAGCAATTATATCTATCAAGTTTAAACTTAATTTACAGTTGTGAGTTTGGAAGGATTTTTAAATTTTTCTTGTTAAACAAATCTTTGGTAAAATAAATAATCTTGACTGTAAAGGATTTCCTTTCCTGCTGGCATAGAAATCATCCATAATCTGTATTTTGTCTATGTACAAAATCTATAGTGTGAGTGAAGTGATGCTTAAAATTCTGTAGGTCAAGGATTGAAGCCCAACCATTGTGGATGCTCAAACTAGATAGACCTAGAAATGAATTAGCACACCTCATCAGCTGCTCATCCTTGCTAATGCAGTCCTCTGCGCTTCCATTGCAATCACTGAGTCCACGCTATCAGTGCCATAGCAGAGCTGGGACAGGCTTAGAGCAGTTCTCGCACAGCAGCTTGGGCTGAATTAACATCGTCCCTAAATTATTTAGGGAACTGCTCTGCAATGCAGCTTGGGCTGAGGTGTTCTAATAGACATTTAAAAATGATTTCACAACTGAGTAATTTGTATTTTTTGTTTAACTACGTTTGACAATTCAGGGGAAAAACATCCAAGAAATATTTGAAAAAAAATACAGTTTGGTATTCTCATTGCCTGTTCTTCAAACATATCTGCGAGTTTATCATTATGAAAGGTTATATACAAATGAATCCGGTATTCTGCAAGAGTATGGTACTCTGACAGATTTAATACTTATTTAGTATTTAGCACTTCAGCTGGCCTGTGTAGGCTATAATTCTGAAGGGCTGAGACTTGTGGGAGAGACTCAGGGTGTTGCCTTGTGTGTCTTACGATGGAGGGTTGATTGAGGGGGCTCCTCCCAAACTGTGTGTACCGTCTGTTGGGTGGAGATGGCCGGAAGAGTTGTACGGCCACTTCTGAGATGCTGTAATGTACAGATTGATGGATTTAAATAAACCAACACCAAAAGAGCTGCCGTGGCTGGTAATCCTCTGGGAACGTGAGCTCTCCTTTTCAGTAACTGCTGAGTTGGGGGAAGTCCCCGTTGGTACCTGTGAGGTGACGGCGTTAGTATAATTACGCTGTGTTTTAAGAACAGGAATCCTATTCTGCACCATCTTGCCGTGCTTTGGCAGGGCACCGAGAGGCAGCAACTGCTGGAGCAGAGGAAACGGTGGCTGCTGCGGGCAGCGGAGCACGGGAGGCACTCAGGGGCACAGCCCCGGGGGTGCGCGGTGGAGGGCAGGGCTGGGAGTGGGTTGTGTGCAGCTGCAGGCAGGGGGGATGAGCAGCGTGCTCCCAAAACCACCTTTGGGTTGTACAGAGCTCCTCGGCACCGGCGTGGCTCCCGCTGGCCCCTGTCCCCGCCGTGCAAGCCTCAGCTCAACGCCGTGGTGGGAATATGTGCCGTTAGTCGCATCCGCTGCACAGGTACCTACAGCATGAACCAGAGAGACAAAGAACGTGCCTGTGTACAGGATACAAACGTAAATTCTCTTCATTCGGTTATTCACCAGCAGTGTTGCAGTCAGTTTCAAGGTACATTGAAGTAACCCCAAGGACAACTTGATTTCCATATGAGGCACGGTTAAACTTGTTAGTCAACGTGGATAAACATGGAAAAAAACCCGGCCATCAGCGACACAGGTTTTAACCAGCTCTTCTTGCTGGTGGTAAATGTACATTTCTAAAGTACAGATACATTTGGAGAGGGTATATGCAACTAAAACCAATAGACTGTTAGAATAATTTTTCTTTAAAAGTTTAAATGTCACGGAAGTATTTAAACAAATGAACTGTCTGTGTACATAATTACTGAGTGCAAACAGTCTGTTTACATCCATGGTACACAAAAACGAAGTTACGCCATATTCCAAGGGGTTCACCGTTTGCAACTATCCTGACTCTTCTACAAGGAATTTTACACTCAGTAGGGTAAATTTGCAGCACAAGGGGCAGCATGTGGACCTGGATTGCTCTTGCACTGCATGCACGAGTAAGTAGAAATGTGTTCAAGGACCATACTGACAATCTGCATAGGCCTCTTGTGTATTCTGGGCTACGAAATTTCACCAACCTATTCCTGTGTTAAGCCTGCAACTTCTAACTAAAGCAGATCAGTGTCTGAGCAACACATACAGTCCTAGCTCAAAGATTCAAGTCATCCCATGCCCTGTTAAATTGTCCCAGTGTTTGTTTATTTGTGCTGTTAAAAGTTGACCTTTTTTTCGAGTTTTTGTTAAGCTTTCCGCCTAGTGCTGCGAATTCATTGAACTTCATCTCCGTGGTCAAGTGCTTGCCATTTTTCTTTCATCTGTTGCCTTTTTCCCTCACTGGACCCTGAATTCAATGAGCTGTTAGCAGATGTACCTAGTGATTGGGAAAGTGCAGGTCCCTGGCACAAAAAGAGAAATTACATCAGTAAAGTTGGCAACAAAAGTTGATGTGGAGTGTGGCTACATGCAGTGGTGGCAGCAATTGGGACGGCCGTGGGAAGGAGGATTTCAAAGCTGTATGTTCAGGAGAGAGCCAGGTGATGCAATTCATGATTTATATACAATTTAAACTCCTGTTTACAGTCATATAACTTGTTAGCACATTTTTAGCAAGTCATTTATTTTCTTCCTCCTAGTTTGTCTGGCCTTTCAGACGACTGCCATTATGCTAATGTAATTAATATACATTCTAAAAAGCAGGATTACAGCAGTTCATTTCAGGAGTGTCTACTTTGCTTTTTTAGCTTTCTTTCCCATGCTGCCACTCAACATTTCACAACTAATGCTAAAAGAACCTGCTTTTCTGCAATTCTTTCTGGCACGGAAGGGATTTCCGGTATTTCTTCGCCTCATTGACTCTCCATCTCATTTAAAAACCTTTGCATCTTTTTCCCCTTGTGTGACCCTCATAATTTTTATTTCTCTGCTGTTATTTTAGTATGTAGTTTTACTTTTAAACTAGCTGATGGCCCTTCATTTGAGAAAGGGCAATCAATAAATTATGTGCTGATTGTGGATATTCTTAATTATATTTTTGTATTTCATTGTCCAGACTGTAATAATTGATACATATTTTTGTTGTACTTTTTCCACCTCCTTTAGGGTATCATTATTCTTGGCTTTTAACAATTGAAAGCAAGTTCCATTTTTTTCCATCATGAAAGAGAGAGAATGAAGGAATGAACCTCTACCTGCTAAATATCATTTATATCAGTTGATGGCCTGGCTGAGGAAACAACAAACTTCAGCAAACCTGATATGGGTTGAGCAAAGAAAGTGGATGGTTTTCCTGAATAATTTTTAGTTCATATCATTAACTGATCAGCTAGCAACTTCTAGAGGTACTAGCCTTCTAGGAAAAACTGACCAAGAATTCTTGAAACACTTTCTTTGTGAAAACAGAAACTTTTGGGGAGGGGAACTTATGTGACAGCTTTAACAAGAGAAGTTTTTAAGACCCACCTTGGTCCTTCTCACAAGGTGTGAAGGGCAGCTCTGCATCCTTCAGGATAACTTCAGGGTCACTAGCATTTGAGTGTGCAGCCCGGGGTGTGCAAGGTTTGGCTTCATGTCTCTGCTTTTCCATGGGGACAGGTTTGCATGAAGAGAAGAATAACATCCGTGGGAAGTCAGTCTCTCCTGACCCAGAGGGTAGTTAACTAGTTACTCCAAGGACAGCTCCCAACAGGAGAGGGGTTGGAGATGGTGGTGTAGCCCAGTGTTGCACTGCTGCCCAGATTTTGAGATCCTCTGTGTATGTGCAGAGCATCTTGGCCTGCCTTGCTTGTTGCCCAGGGCTTTCTTGTGTCTGACAAAAAAATGGTTTTCAGTGGCACACTTTTTCATCCAAAGGATTTTAAGCAGGTTTTGCTATAATTTTGTGTGGTGGCTTCATGGTTGGGCTTGTTGGGTTTTTTCCCCAATGTAAAGTGTGTACTGGTGACTATAACTAAAATTTATAATGACTACAAAGTTTGCAGGAGCGAGTCTGGAGAAATAAGATCCTACTTAATGGTAAATATGTTCAGTTCTGGCAACACAGAGGTCTGTGTATGTGTGCAGGTACTTAAGAATAAATGATATCGTCCTTTATTCTTAAATGTATACAGATATTTCTTGTAGGTTCTGTGGTCTCATCACATGCTAATTAAGAAAAAAAATTATAGTACTGAGCAACTTTTGGCAGTTGAGAAAGTTTTCCTGCCCATGAAACTTCATCTTCAGCATTTTTGTCAGCAGTTGTGTTTCCTCAAAAAGATGATTGGAACATATCTGATGAGAAAAGTTTGTCTTACTGTATTTATGTAATTTTTTAAATTAATTTAATATTATAGTGTAGGTGCTGCTTATAGTAGCACCACCTGCATATGAGCTACTTTCTCAGCTTTCAGGAATGGTTGGTGCTGGTTCATCTTCATGCTGTCACTTGGTAACTAAATTGTCATATGTAAAAAAACAGGAACATACTCTTAGGTCATCTCAATGCATGAATCCAATCTCGTAAAGATTTTCATTATGGTTTGAGGGATGAGATGTGCATCTTATTCATTTGCTCATACAGATTCTAGCTGCTGACCCATTCATCAAATGCGCAAGTCCAGGCCAACAGGAATGATCTCTCCAAGAAAGATAAAGAGCAGAAATTTCGAATGGAAGACATTGTTCTTTGTACCAGCTCACCTCATCTGCCATCACTTGTAATTGATACTATCTAGCTTGTGTCTAAGCACTGCGTACTATGAGAGCAACTGGGGAAAAAAGGGCGAAGAGGAGCGATAGAGTTGATAACGTAAAATAAAATTAGGGGAACTCCATTTCCCGAGTGTTTCATGTGCTGTTAAGGGAGCTCTGGAATATTATTTAGAAGCCTTTCAATTATTTCTATCTAGCAATTTCTGAAAAAAAGAGCAAGAAGTAACACACTATTGGCGAGGGAATGTCATCAGTCAGCCAAAACCAAACACAAAGACAGGCTACCTTGCAATCTGAAAATGCTCATTGCACTTTCACAGGCCAACAGCAAAAATATGCTTATTTTATTTCTTACTTTTGGTAAGCAGCTTAAATGATTAGTATCTTATTGGCTAATGCTATGCCTGCAGCCTTGCAAATGAATGTGCTCATGTTCGACTTAGAGCACCGAAAACTTTGAAGCTGATGCTCAATTTTGTAAATGTAAACCAGTAAGATGTTAGCATGATATATTTTAAAACTCCTTAAAAAAATTAAAAGGGCAGCTCTTACAGGCATAAAGATTATTTACTAACTTTTAAATTACTCACCAGTAAATTGTATCATGAAACATATCAGTGTATCCAGACTGCCTCTCACTGTGCCAGATGATTTGGTAACGATACTCAGTGCCAGCCTGTTTTGGCCAGAAATCTTTGCTATGAAAGACTCCTGCTTCAAAGATTACTTTCCTGGTTAAACAACAATTATTGTATTACAAATTGCTGAATTGCATGAAAAGCGTTCTCTTAGAGTTGGTCCCACTGGTAGAATTCCAATAGAAGTTTGGTGAAGAATATCTTGAGAGATAATGTACGGTCTGTGCTGCAGCTAACGTTTGTAGGAGATGTGCAGAATTCCTGAGCTCGGGTTCATTATGATTATTTGCTTAGTTACTCATTTCAAGATATGTGGCTAGTTTTCTTGTGTGTTTGGTTTTTTTAAGAGCATTAGCATGAGAAGTCCTGGTAGAACAGCTTGTACTTCTCTCTAGGAGAGTATGGGTAAGCAAGGAAAAGGAAACAAGTTGCTGTAACTGCAACAAGTGCTGCTCACAAAATTTAATTCTAACTATCCTGAAGTCTTTTCAACTTGGTAATAATTTTGTTTGCAAACTCCTAAAAGTGGATAGCCAAAATATTTATTTTAATGTGCATTTTTATTAAACTAGACAGCATTATTATTGCCACAGATTAAAGACCTGTAATGTGACTTTAATATTGTTATTAGATGTTAATGTCTTAGGATAGCGTTCCGAAGATGAAATAGTTCTCATTTACTTTTCACCATAATGAATACTAATGCGTCAGGGGACAATAGACAGCTTTGCCTTCTGTTCAGTTTGGCCAAATAGGAAAGACAAGAACAGAGGACAACAATTAGTCATCTGTGAGTGAATGCAACTGGAAGTTGAGAGTAAAGCCAATTGAAATCCAGTTGTACAGCTCTCCCTCTCATTTTTCTGTTTTGACTGAATAAAATAAGAACAGACAGTAGGTTGTCTAGTTTCCAAGATTTCTGCTGGGAATTACTCATAATAGATTTGTTATTTCTGCAGTGGTTTACAATACCATTTCATATCATTATTGGTGATGTTATGCTCGTCATGTTATGAGCTCTTTCAGGAAGGGAAAAATAACTCATTTCCTGGAGAGAGTTTGTTTTCAGCAGTTAACAACCAGAGACTAAATATTTTTGCTCAAAACCAAAAACATTTAATCTTCTGGACAAAATCAAAGTAATGCTGTCTTCAGTAAATGTAATGTGGATACCCATCAGAGATGCAACAGGTGGGACAAAATCTAGTTTTATTAGTATATACATAGGACTAATGTCTCTTTACCCATGGCTAAAATTGCTCCGGGCCATTTTCTTCCAAGTTAGGAGCCCCCGTTTAGCTACCAGAACTTGTTCACTATTTGAATCCACAGTGGAGCACCTTAAATACAGTGTATAGTAAATACCAAATACCAGTATGTTAAAGTGGTTACAGGTGATATTTTCATAGTCTTGGAATGTTCTGCGTGTTGCTTTGTGGCAATGAAAGTTACATATGAACTTGGCTTGTACGCAGTCTCTTTCTCCTCTGCTCGGCCTAAAGGGCTTCACAGCTGTTGGATAAAAAATGTGCTCTTCCTCACCGGCGCTGCGTGACTCGGTCCTAATTCCAGAGGTTTGGGAGCTCTAAGGCTCTCAGTCAGATTTGCTGTCTGAAGAATTGGCAAAAAGTCTGTGCATGCTTTTGTCACACGTACATCACCGTAACACAGATACCAAGAGTGTAGGTTATAGAGGCGTTACTGCTAAGCACCTAAGAACAGCAGTGAAATTAATTGGATGCAGTTTCATCACTGCAGTTTTGAGTGCTGCTGAGTCTGGAATATCCTGAAAATCAAATTCAATCTATGTCTTGACATGCATGTAATGTGACAGCGTATCTTTTCAGTGTTGTAGATTTGCAGTAAATAAGCCGAATACAGCAGCGTATGTTCTGCTTGGTTTTACATTATTTAGGAAAGAACAGTTCTATCGGATATTTTAATCACAGAGCTAGGTAACATATTTTATTTTAGTTAAGTATTTTTGTCTGTGATATTACCTAATGCAAATTACTCTTTTAAGACTAGCATTTTACCTCAAGCATGAATGAAACAGCAGCACAGTACTTCCCTGTCTGCCCTTGCCTGTTACTGCAGGGTCTGTGCGCTGGCAGCAAGACGCGCTGGTGTGAGAACGCCGAGGACTCCTGTGCCACCTGCAAAGAGCGGCTGCTGCCAGCAAGGCTTGGGTTTAGTTCTGTTGCACCTTCCTGTGCTTCTGTTTTTCTTCGGAAAATGTCTGTATTTAAAAAGAAAACAAAAGAAAACCTCATAGTGATAATTTTTGGACTCTGGCTGTTATTTTTTAAAAGGTGCAGTTATTGATGTCTCCATACCAGATGGTGTGATCCCATGATGCCTCTTATAAAATGTGATATATAAGTCTGTATCTCAGTAGTTCAGTGTTGATAATATAAATCAGTCTTATGATATGTTCGAACAGATAAGGCTGGTCCTTTTATATTCCTGCTAAGGACCAAATTAATCAAGCACTATATTGCTTAATTTTTGCTTTATATTCTTGTATATTTTATTTGGTAGACATTCATTTTTATCCATAAATACACTCTTGTTTTTTAATAGATTCCTTTTCTTGCACCGAACAAGAACAGAAAATTGTTAAGAGTTTATTTATTTCATTATTTAAGCAGCAAGGTATTTTAAAACTTGAGCCCACCAGCAGAACAATTGGAAGACTCAAGAGATAACTTTGTTTACTGTATATCTGAAATACTTGTATATTATTCTACTAATTGGTATAATTCTAATTTTTTTCTATCATTCAGCAAATTTCTATATATTCCACATTAAGAAGTCCTTTCTGATTTTGAACTTCTTTCTTCAGAAATTCCAGTAACAACAAATTCCATAGTTTAATCTGCAGCTAAACTTATGCCTTCTCTGGGAAATGTATAAAACACAAGGCACAGATTTGTGCTGCTAGGCAGTGAAAAAGATAAGACCAAGACCTATTGTGGTGATGACTAAATCTGGGGTATAATTCATGTTGTAAGTTTTTGTATTCTTTAAGAAAAACAAGGACTCCAGAACAGCAAGCGTCTGGCTCTTGAAACAAAGGAAATTATCTATTGAAGTTCTGTAGCCTTAATGTCTTAGAGGTAGAGAAGTGAAAATAATCCTAGCTTCAAGAATAGAAAGCTGTCAATGCCTGAAGAAATACAACTAAGAGGAGAAACAGGGAATGGATTCCACATTGGAATTTCCTGCTTTTTGCTGCTTTTTGATCAACAGAAAGTGTTGAGAATGAAAGCATATATATTTGCTTTCATTTTTTTATATGTATGTGAAAAAAACCCTCCATGCACAAGTGGGTGTCCGTATATATATAGGTACAGTCAGCTTTGAGATTGTCTTCAAACTCACATCAACTGACAGTAGGTCCAGTCCCCCCGGCTTCTGCATTTCTGTGAAATACAGGGGTTTAGCGTCTCTCCTCATGCCGCAGGCAAGGAGGCCCCAGCAGTGACTGTCCCACAGGTTTCGTTTCTTGTCTGCTGGTTCTTCAGCATCCTACTTCTCTGTTGCCTAGAGAGAGACAAGGGGTGGGTACACAACCTCACTCTGGCGAAAATGCACATTTGCACTTAAGCTAATATCCAGCTTGTTTTGTTGCCTTCCATCCTCAAATGTATTTTCAATGTTTTCTGTCCTTGAAAACAAGTTATTTCAATACTTCTCTGATGAGCTTTTCTATATTGGTTTAAAAATTAGCTGTCGTTTTAAGTTTTCTTTTTCTTTCAGTTTCTAACCCTCCGTATTAAGGCAGGGATTTTTAAGCATTAGGTTTGCAATAGTGTAGATCAATACTGGCTTGCATCTGAAGTTGGGTGGAATATGAATGATGAGGTTGCAGTTAGGCTGAAAGTGTAAGTCTTTCTGTGACAGTGAACAGAAATAACTGAGGTGCTGAGAAACAAAAAAAAGGTTTATTTGTGATGGATGGCAAGGTCTTGCAGATAGGTTTAGTACATAAAGGGAGATGCATATTTTTAATATTCGAGAATGTCATAGCTAAAATATTGCTGGGTGCCGGCGATCTGTACCTGGGAGACTCAGATCTCAGCTTACTGTGTTTTCTGGTCTACAGAGATCTTTAGTGTCCAGTTAGATTCAGCAAATCGTACGTATTGCCTCAGCAGCAGAAATATGGTACATGAAGTAATAAATAATATAAAAAGGAGTAATAAACCATGTCCTTTTTTTATTAAGGAAAAAAAAGAGTGGGGGAAGGCCTGTGATACTTTCCCTTTTTAGGAGATAAACAGTATAAAGAATGAATGAATTACTGCTGTGTGTGGTTAAATTTGTGGCTAGATGTTGGAGAGCAAATGGTTGAGGCTTCTTGTGCTTTTTTGTTTAGTCTTAAGTGGCCCTTGAGGAAGGTATTGTGATAAGTGGAGAAGTATATGGGAAATCACCTCTTCCTTCCCTAGGTTATTTTTAGGCTTTGTGGTCAGATGCGTCTCCTTTAATGATGATAAAATACCTGACTTAATATCTTAGGAATTTCTCAGGTCTTTATCAGTTCTTTATCATTGTTATAGTAATATAATAATTTGAAAGTAAGATCAGGAAATTCTTTCCTTGTGTGTAATTTCTGTTTAGTTCTTAAGGCGAAATTTTTGCATAACAGATACTATATTTTCTATTGTAATATGTCTTGTTTTATAAATCATTACTTCTTATCAAAGCTTTAAAAAGGCAATTTGAAGCTTGGTGCTGGGGTGTTTCCTGCCATCGCTGTTTATCAGGTGGCTGGGCTGATGAAACTTCCTTGTAAATTTTGACTGTGTAGCTTACTAAGTGTTTTGTAGGTTTTTGCAGTGCCTCTAATAGCTGCTGATAATTAATTTTTTCTAACAATAGTAATAATTTCATCATATTGCTTTAATGAATGTTATGTTATCTTTTTCCTTAATTAATCAAGTTGTCTTCGGTTAGCAAACACCATTATTACTGAAGAATTTGGAAGTAATAGTTTGTGGATGGTAATTCATTCCTCCCTTACTGCTCTTTAGTTTACAAATTTGGATGTCCACTATACTTTTTAAGAGGATGAGAAGCGTGAAATAATTTGGTAAAATGGTCAGGTAAGGATTCTTGACTAGGGACATGGTTATTTGTTTTATTTGAGTAAGTCAAATACCTTTTCTCAATGCTCCACATTTTCCCCTAAAATTTTTTGTTAGGAATACCAGTGGTCCTCATTTAACAGCACTAGTGGATAATAACTCTTAAAGTTGCCTATGATTAGGCAAATATATTCCTAAAATTGCTTGTACGTATCTAGCATCAGCAATAATAGCCGGGTTTGAACTGACTTCATTCCAGTAAGAAAAAAATCCAGCTAAATACTTAAGAAAGTTTTTCCAAATGTTGATACATGTTAAAGTCTTACTGAGCTATTAAAACCTCAGGACTTCAACCAATTCATTTTAGTTGTGGTATGGCCTAAAGTTGAAGTATTTTATAAAAGCTAAACAATGCCAAATGCAGTTGGCTGAGATCAAAAGCCAAATCTATTTGTTCTCTTTCATCTTCAGTGTTCCATTTCCTAGGAGTATGACCTTAGTCAAACATCTATTAAAGTCAGCTTTTGATCTTACTCCCCTTTTTACAAAAAAGAAAAAAAGTCAATCTTTAAAATTTTCTTCCAGAGACAATCACACTATTGTGTTTTAATGTTCCAGTAGTGTGTGAGTAAATAGGATTCTCTGATGTATGTGATAGAACAGTGGTTAAATGGGACAATCATTTTTGTGTCAGAGACAAGAATCAAAAGGAAGCATTCTTCAGAAGCTGTTAACTGGAAAAAATCCCCCCAGGTCAGTGGAAACATGTTAACTGGTCAATGTGCTGCATTTTCTGGTCCTTTGATGAAAATGCCTTGTAATTTGATAACAGGTAGCTGTTCATTTGTAATACAATTTTCTCTTCACCAGTCAAAGCTGCCTAGTGATTAATCAGTAAAAAGGTTAATTTTCTTCTCAAGTATGAGCAGTTTAGTGGCATTTTGAAAGAAATAAGGACAGATGGGATTGTTGATATTACATCCTTTATTTCCCGAAGAGAATTATAAAGATGTTGCTTGGTCATCTGTAAGTTCCTACACATTAGGGCAGCCTAGCTGTCTCACATTGACTTCTCAGCTTAAGTAAATAGAGTACGTCTTTATTAAATACACACAAGTTCCTAAAACTATACAGAGGAATAAAATTGCAGTTAAAATTTATATTTAACATAGTGAATTAGTCAATTATTAATATACAATAACTATCCTATTAAACCTACTCTTATCAATGCAGTGCCATCGTTAGGGAAATTTCAATTAAAGGATATAGTAGATAAATACTAAAAAGATTTGTTTAAAAGCAATATCTATAGAAGAAAGAAATTGTGTCTTTTTGATCTATGATATATTAAACTTCTAAAAATAGAGTTAAATGCTTACCAGAAACACATTGTATTATTACCTAGATCAGTTTATGACAATGTGTAACACTCAACCGATCAATGTGGGGAAAAGCCTTAAAGTAGACTTAAGCCTCTCAGATCTAGAAAGGCAGCTGCAACAAGTACCACATTCATATTGAGAAAAAGCTGAGGACTGCAGACTACAAAAATTTTGAAGGGAATGCTTGCAAGGCTTTACTTATTTTATGTAGACTTCTGGAAAAGCAAGATTAATAGATACCTGCAATGTTTTTCTGGATTGGCTAAAAAAAAAAAATTTTTCAGTACATCTTGGACATCATTTATGTTACATATATTTTTATTTTAAAAGTAATTTGAATTAAAAAATCTGAGAATCTATTTTAAGACCTGACTGTACTTTCACTACTGAAATAGTTGCACAAAACCTAAGCTAAAAATGTTTGTTGCCATAGCTTTAGACAAAATGAAACTGCTATACTGATGCAAACTCGGGAGTAAAGACCAGTAGAATTTATCTGTAAAGATTGGCAAGGGCAAAGAGAATATTTGCATAATTTGAGATTACTGAGTGTTTCAGTTCACTGACTAAATTGTTCCTCTCCTTCTTGAGCCTGCATTTGTCTTGGAGGCTGCAAGTTAATTCAGCTTGACCAATGAGTAGAGACGCATCCTTTAAGATTTTAAAAATGGTATAGTTCATCTTCTACGTGTTATTTCTGTTCACCACCTGCAACAAGAAAATAAGCTTCCAGTCAGTGTCTTAGCTTTGAAAAATGTTCTTTACATTGCATAGCATAAATGGAAATAGCTATTCTGGCATAACTTCGTAAACAAAGAAGATATTAACCTATTGGGACTAAATTATTTGTCTCCCGTGTTATTTGTGTAAGTAAATGTGCTTGAAAAAGCTTCAAGAAAACTGTATGAAAGTTAAAATAATCAGTACTGATGAAAGCGACTTTGTGGCAAAAGTTACATTCCTGATGACTGTGTGAAGCATCAGGTTATAACTGTTTGCGATGATGTGTTTTTCCACTCCCTGAATTTAAAAAAGAACCCCCCCAAAAAAAACCCAGGTTTTGTTATGCCAAAAGTCTAATGTAACAGTCAGTAGAGTCTTCATTTGAGGAGGTAGAGACCTGGAATCTAGTCCTTGCTCCCCCATGCATTACTTGATTTTACATTGAACAATTAATGGAAAAATCATTTGGGAAAATTAAGATTCAGCTATTCCAAGAAAAGTTAAGTCATGTCTCTGCACTAAGTTCTACATCTTTTGTCAAATTGACAGTAGTTGTAAATGTGGTAGGTTCTACCTTAAAGCTGGAGATCTGCTTGGAGCCTGTGTCACTGATTTCCTGAATTTTCACTGAACTGTTTTCCTTTCTTGCCAGAGACATTACTGCTTTATTAGTCTATCTTATACCATCCAAAAATATTTTTCACTGTGAATAAGCTGTAGTATTTCAAATGATCTTAAAATACTGATATTTTGCTTTCATTCTACAGCCAGAATTGGAAAGTTATTGTAGGTCTTAGAAAAATATTCAATGAATTTATGTTGTTAAGTGATGCTGCTTTCAAACTTGCTGCTTTTGAGGTTGAGTTAATTAAATGCCATTTGGAGTGGAGTGCATGGGCTCCCTCTTTTCATTGCTTCAAATAAATAAGCATCAGATATTTGTGGGTTTTATGAACTGGCCACACATTTCTCAGCCTTAAGTAACTAAGAGCAGTGGTAGCTGTGTTACCATAGCATTCAATTTCTGTTCTGGCAGAGGTCTTGAAAAATTGCTTATGTGGAAGAAATATCATATAGGGGATGATTCTAAAACGTTGTGTAAGCAGAGGAGCCTTGTTCACAGTATTTCTGCTGTTCATTTGTGAGAAAGTTTCTATGGTGCAGTTGCCATCTTGAGTAAAGAGGGAGTTCACTGCTGCCGTTTGTAGCTCCGTGAGTAATAATGTGAAATTATTATTATTTCCTTGGTTTCAGTTCAATGAAAACATCTGAGGAAAGATAGGAGCAGCATTTCCCCCCTCTAACACTTCAGCTTCTAGGAGGGTTTGGGTAAAGGATCTGCGCAGTGCAATCCTCGAAAGCCCATAGTGTTGGTCAGGCTGGTCCAGCTGAACCGAGCAGCAGCTAGCAGGGGTAATATTTTAGCAATCCAGCCTAACAGCAATACTGATCTTGACAGTACATTGAGGTTTCATCTGAAATACTGTAGTACAATGAATTTATGGAAGTTAGTATTCACTTTAAAACCTTGAAATACACCATTTTTTAAATTGTGATTTGAGACAGCTGGGATGGAGCCGAGCTGTGCCATCTGATACCAAAAAAATATTTGTACGGTATCTTCCAATGACAAGTAGGAAGTAGCTTGAAAGCATTCAGAAAGATACCCTTATTCTCAAAAGACCTTCCAGCCCAATTAATTTTACAAACTCAAGAGATTTGTGCCAACTCCAGATAAGCTTTCAGATACTTAACTGAAAGAAGGTCCAAAAATTTCAGCAATTTCCCCATCATTACCACTTACAGACAAGTTGTTCTATACTCACAGAAATTGATTTAATGGGAAGGGAATAGAAGTGGAGAAAAAAATAACATCTAATTCTAACTTCAGATGGCAGCACATGCACCATGACAGACTTATATGATGCTAGAGAAGTTACAGAAAGTCCATGGTAAATATGAGGGATATTAGGTTTAAAAGTGTTTACAACATAATTTCAGGTTCCCATGAACCCAGATGTACTCTAAAGTGGATAACGAAGTCCTGCAGTCAGAGGCAAATGTAGTGAGCTCTGAAGCCCAAGAGAAGGTGGCTGTTAAGCCCTGTTAGTGCATCCAGGGCCTTGGCTGTGTGTAGGCTTTCTAGGCCATTGGAGAGTCCAGGCTGTTTTGAATGTGACTCAAGTAAACCTGAGATTGCCCACCTGGGCTACGTCCCGAGATGACAGTGCGCAGCGCTGGCCAGGTGCCGGCGCGTGCCAATAACCTTATTTGTCCTGATACCGAAAGAATTACTGACGTTACCGAGGCGCTACTGCTCCGCACGTTGTCAGGCCCGCGTCAAAGGTCTGTTTTCCTTTTGGGGCTGATGATAACCGCCTTTGTGTTCTTTCTTGTGGCTTTCAAATATTTAGCACTTTGGAGTTAACATTTTTTTAATATTTATTTTATAAAATTTATTTTATATGTTGCTCTCAAGGAGGTAACGTAACGTGTTTCTGGTTTAGTTTTTAAATTTTCATGTCCTTATCTCAAAGAATTGTAATCTCTAGTTGATGACAACATTATGAAAGCATAAGCGGGTCGTTTGAGAATTTGGATGATTATGAGCAGTATTTTAACTTCTCTTAGCCTTACTGAAATCTGAGTCCTAATGCATGCATTTGTGACTCTTTTGATGTATGAAACACTTTTAAAGTACACCACATAGTGTAAGAGTTTTCATTCTATGCTGAAAATTTTCAGTGACATGACTAAAATTGTATCGGATATGCACCCAAGAACATGCAAATTATCTGTATAAAGTGACTGTGATCTTTTCAACAATAACTCAGTGGCTGATGCGTTTGTCTTGTATGCTTCCATCTTCTGAAACCTGTAGATCAAAAGTGGGGTGGTCAGTCAATCAAATATACAGAAGAAGGTAAAGGTCACAGCAGTGCAGCGTACTAAAAGTATTACACATTACAGTCTTGACAAATCATTCTCATAGCATAGATTGTAAAAAAAAAAAAAAGGCAGAAAATGTCACAAAATTAATCAATTCTCGTGAGACGCACTGTAAGAACGAAGGGAAAAAAAACTACTATAACCCTCTCAGTGGTCTTTGTGGTTCTGATTTTTCTGTTTTCCTCCAATAAGGTAAGCTGCAGTTTTGTTTGACATAAGATATAGGCTGCCTTTTTGGTTCTGAAGTCATCTTAAAATATGTAGCTGGGTATTGCTGTGTATCAGCCTGAACATGAGTGCTCATGGTAACATAAGTTTAAGCACAAATTTGGGATTTAAATTTCTATATACTTTGAACTGAGCCCCTTGGGTTTAGCCAAGAAATCTGATAGGTCTTTGGTCATCGTATCTTCATGTGGATCAAGGATATGAAATATCTGTAGTACAGAGATTTGATGGAAGATGTTTATGTTAAAAATGTTTCCAGTCTTTCAGATGGGTATCGGGAAGGATAAGATTAGGCTATGCAAAACACAGAGGTGGTAACTGAGGTGGGAAGCCTAAATAAGAGATGCAGACATGGGATGAAAGCATCTGGAAAGCAAACTCTCCTCATATTTTAAAGTGAACACCCAGATTTGTAAGTATCAGGACTTTTGCTACTGTCTAAATATGTGTGAAAATAGAGAGGATGACCTGTTACTTCTGTGAATTATACTATGGAATGGCAGGGACGTTTTGATGTGTAAAAGTTTTAAACTTGCTTATGCTCATGTGGACTTCTGCCTGAAATTATATTTTAGAATTAAAGTAAGGTAAGCAAGAACAGAGTGTCAAACAAAAATTACTAGGATTGCAAAATCAAACCCTAAAAAATTCAGAAACATTTGTGCAACCCTAATTTTGATCCCTTGAGCATTTGGCAAAGTCTTTAAATTACATTATCACATACTGTTTTTTTCCTCAGGATAACTGCCTGGTTGATGATAGAGAATCAATTGACCTGTGGGGGAAGCAAGGCTGTATGATGAAGAGACCTATCTGTAGGTCTGTCTCTATCTATCTGCTGAAGTGGAGGCTATGTGGGGAGAATTCAGCAGCTGTGCAAAGGCAAATAAGGTCTCTCAAGTAAAGGCTGTGTGACGATTGCAGAAGCGAGCTGTCTGGAGCTTCTCTGTGGAAGATTAATTTCTCACAATTCCTGACAAATATGCATAATATTTGTTTGGTTTTTTCCTCCCTCAATAAGGTTCTTTTGCCATAGGATAGTTTTCTTGACCTTTTAAACTGGTGGTGTTTAGAAACAGTAATTATTGTCTGAAATGTTTTGCTAAGGATGATCTTCAGTAGTCTCTGAGCTTTCATTAACTGAACATGTTTAGAGAATTAGTCTTTATTTTCTGTTCCGCTTTGAACATGTAACAGGATAAATACTGTATAAATACTTTCAAATTTTCTACCTTAAAAATCAATTTTAGCTGTTGTTTGCTGTTAAAAATGAGAGAGAAGGATGTGGTTTTCAAGTATGGCTGTAATATCAGAACGACTGGCTGCAGGTATCAGAACAGATGAAAGAAACTCAACTGTTGTAATACATTTCTTGGCTATTGACTACATTTCATCTTGGCAATGTCAAATGGATGTAGCATGGATTTCAGTCTGGGCTCCAAAGTGTCCTCCCAGGGCCTGGGGTGAATACTCACACGACTTAGCCCATGATAAAGCTTTGCGCTACGGCGCTTACACTGAAATCCCATCCTCTGCCTGCAGTGGCCAATTACTCACGAAGTTCTTTACTTACAGTCTCTCAAATGTTTCACGTTGATGGATTATTATGACCTATCTGAAATGGTAGCCAGGATATCTTTGAACAGCCATTGAAAACAGAACATGCACTACAGCTAAAACTTTCCTACAGTTTCTAGTTGAGTCAGTTTACCGAAATGGAAAAAGCCGCAATAGTAAGATTTATGTGTTTGGACCTGTCTCCAAACGCTCTAATGCTGTGGTCATTTTAATGTTCTTATTCGAGAATTTGGTTTCACTGTCCTTCATGTTAGTAGCTGGATTTTACCTACCTGTTCATCACTAAACAACGATTCATTTCAGCTACAGAGGAGCGTCCATTTTCTAATGTGAATGTTTAAATTAATTAGTAAATTGTTCCAGGAATTCTGAAAACATAAAGTACATTATACGTATTTATTTTTATTCATTTCCTTATTGAAGAAAATGGGGAAGAAAGCATATCCTTTTCAGTCTTCCAAGGCCTAATTTATTGGATGTTTCAGAATTGTTTTCACTGTTTGCAATATGGTATCTCATAGTAACATTTCATACTACCAGATGTTTCATTATTCCTGTTTTAGCACATCGTATTTGACCCATAGCAGCTTTGAATGCAAATAACAAACAAGCACAATGCTTGACTGTTAGACTGAAATAATATGGCAAGGCTAAACTAGTTTTCATTTTTCCTTTTGAATATTATTAATTGCAATGTGTTGACTGTTAATTTAATTAAATGTTTTGTTTTAATTTAAGACCATTCTTCAGTTCACTGACTCACCATTTCATTTAATTAATTGCAAACCTCAAGATTTGATTACTCATAGTTCTCCTTTAGTTAATTTACTTGTTCACAGTTTTGACAGAAAAGCTTTCAAACTAATATGAAGGAGGGGCACAGTCTAACTAATTAGGGAACCGGAAAAAGTAGCTCTAGCTAGAGTACAAGATTAGCAGATACTCAGGGTCACCTTAAAATGCTCAGAGTCCTTGTATTCACCATCAAAATCCGATTTTCAGTGGCTGGACATTAGTTAAACATGGAGGATTCACTTGCATGCAAGACACCTCAATGTCTCAAGTACCTCAGTGCAGGAATCTCACGGAGTTTTGGTTTCTGATGTCTCCAGGAAGCTATTTGCTAATCAGTAAATTGTGACCTTTACGTGAGATGTGAGGCACTGTCCCCTTGTCGCCTGGTGCTCAGGAAACTGGGTGGGTTCAGCACTGGGAGACTGGCCGTGGGGGACACACACTGTAAACAACCTTGGAGTTGTGATCTTTGGGCCATGCAGTAAAAATGCTTTTTTTGTTGAGATAATTCCTGAGACTTCACAGAGGAATA
>NW_010511189.1:10070-33455 GCF_000687285.1 Phaethon lepturus | reverse complement strand
TAGGGAATATTTAAGTAAACAGTTAACCACTGACTTTAACAGGATGCAGACAAGGGATGGAGAAACCTCTCCGGTCTTCACGCCCTCTCAAGTACTACAGGTGCCTTGGCTTTAGGAGCAGAGGACATGTTCCGTGCATGGGTCCAGACCTCACAGAAGCAAACAAGCCTCACAGTGCATTCAGGTCTGTTCGTCTCCAACGCCCCACAAGCAGTGAGCCTTCCCCAGAGCAGTGTGGCGTGTCATGTTCAGTAAGCAGAGTATGGTCCTAATTTGGATCGAAACCTTGATTTGAAAACTGTTTGGTGCTTAGGTATATTTTAACTGTGGCTCAGAATACAATTGCTGAAGTTTACTTCAGTGCAACCTGAGCATGAAGCGTGCTGGTTTGTGTGTCCTTGAAGGGTTATTTCACGGCTAAATTTGTGTGTTGTACAGCAGAGTTATGCAGACTTGTCAAAGGGAGAGTACACAGTGTCCTGACAAAACTGAAGTTATGGAATGAAGATTACTAATGGCAGTTGGTTGTTTTGCCATATGCACGATGCAGGTGTACCTGAGCGCACACCATCGCAATCTGTTACGCAGTTGTAATCAAGATTCATATATAGAGAGCTGACCCAGAAGATGACTCTGAGATTTCTGCATTAGTGCTGATGTGTCCCTCTCGGACATCCCCGCCGGCTCTTCAAGGACCTGCTGTCTTTCCACCAAGGCAACTGGGAGGGAGTGGGCTACTGTTAGTGGGACCAGCTCCACAGGCCACATGGTTGCTAGCAGTTATAATAACAAATCATTGCAACTCTGATGAGACTCATGCTTTTTTTGTTTTTTTGTTTATTGTAAAGGTTGTACGTGTTTGATAACAAGCAGTACATAGTTTATTTCCTGGGTGTTTAGTGATTGATCGCAGCTGGCAGAAGATAACTGAAGGAAAGGAAATTTGAAGTGCAAATGGAGAGAAAAAAATGGAAGCTTTGAAGTATGTAATCCAGCATGTCGGTTTTCCTAGTGATCCTTTTTTTTTTTTTTTTAAGGTGAAAGTAGAGGGATAGATGTATACGTTACAGCAGTTTTCAAGTACATTTTTCAAAGTAAGGTACTCCAAGTGAGATTTTGCTGTTGATAATGATTCATCCGAGAGGATGGAAATGATTCTTCAGTTCTTTGTAGATCTTTAGATAAGTCAATTGAAGAATAGCCCTCTTTGCCACAGCTAGCCAAAGCTGAGTCAATTATGGAAAGGAGTTTTATTAATCGTTAAATTAAATAGTGGCTGCAGTAACGTTAGCTGCAGCAGTAGCCTTAATTGAAGATTATGCCAATGGGTGATTTGCTGTATGTTTTCTTCCATCATTTCCATCAGTAGCACACCCTTACTGCTGAAACCATTTGCTTTAACCTCAATTATATTAGCTTTCAGATATGCTGAAGAATTAGTACACTGTTTTTAAAGTACCTCATACAGTCAGATTCTGGGGCTTTTACTGCTATCACAACTCAAGTAAGAAATTGTATAGATTGGGGAATAAGTGAATGAGAGTATAAAGACTTTGCTGATACTGAGCTTAGAGATAGTATTGGCTGTATCTGCTTCAAGTTTATGCCTGACTGCTCAAGATCTTCAGGCTGTAGTGCTTTTTACATTAGGACCGTGCTTTACTCTTCAAACTTTTAATGCTGAAGTAGAGTCGCTTTGGTGTGGCAGATGGCACAGCATAGATTTCTGATACATCACTGTTTTTTGGCTGTTGTCCGTATGGCATCTGTGTCTGGTTAGGGAGCTCAAAAATGCCTGACAATAATTACCTTTAATTTCTGCAGGCAGCATCGTGGTGATTTTGGGACTGTGTTTATTCTTTTCTGTTTGTTCCTCGGTACCCTTCCTGCCTTCATTATGCTTCGGATACAACTGTTCAGGAGAAGTGTTTTGTTTGGGTTTGGGGGTTTTTTTAATACAGTTCCATGGATAATTTTTGTCTTGTCTTTTTTCTGAACATTTTGAATTCACTTCCCATTCCCTGTTTATCTCCTTACGAATAGTTTCTTTACTCTTTTGTATATTTAAACTAAGTGAAGTTTTATGACTTCCAGTTTCAAGAACCTGTGTAAATACTGACCCAGATGAAAATATTTATTGGGATATTGGTTCATCTATACATACTTGGGTACATAGAAATGATAAAACGTTATGATAACGAACTCCATGTTCAGACTCTCTATTTTTTGTAACCTTTAAATGTGAATTCTTTGCAAATGGATTAGAAGTATGTTGTGGTTTAACCCCAGCCAGCAAGTGAAAAGAGAGTAGGCTGTGAGTGTGTACAAGTTCTGAAAATGCCTTAGTGATGGCTGTACTTCACAACTTGGAATTGGTTGGGATAAGGAGGAAAAGGGCAGATGTGCAAGTAGGCAAATCACACAGCTTCCTGGGAATCTTGAAGACAATAAATTCCTCATAAGACTTGTGCTGATGCTTATTTTTTTAACTTCCTGCAAATAATGTGAAATTCACTCAAAGAGCAATCCAGCTTCCTTTCCCTAGAAAATAAGTGGAAAAGTTTATAGACTATTTAATCTTCTCCAGAAAGTGTGTGAACAGTTTTATCATTTAAGATGTATTCTGTGATGGATTGAGTGTGAGTGATGTCAGCCAGAGAATTTGTAAAAACCGGAGTTTAAACATCAGGATTTTATATCTGCTTGATAAAAAAACAGTAACGTTTGTAAAAGAATTTCAAAGGGTGTTGGGGGGGGGAAGAAAAAAAAGTGAGTATAATGATCTTCGGTATGAAGTGAGGACTGCATTAAATGACCTAAAAGACAAGATTATTGATGATGTTTTCTGGACTTGTTTTTATATGTTTGTTTTAGTGTATATTAATAATGAAATCAATACAGTTTTTCATTTATCGGTGGGAAAACGGTAAAACAAGTGCCTAATTAGTGTAGGTAATATTTGTTAGATCTGGCATCAGTGCTTTGGGAATACAGCAGTGTGTAACTGCAGTTTGCTTTTGTGGATGTTGAGAGCCTCCTAGGCAAGATGGAAGGAGGAGGACAGACGGCCTGGAGAGAAGAGGGCTTGTGTAACTCCCATCTCGTAGCCTGTCGTCTCCAACTTACTGGTGTTCATCAGGGATATCTTCGCTGAAGTTAGCCAGATTGCTGTATCCATAGGTGATAATACGTGTCCCTCCTCCATGCAGCTGGAATTTATTGATTGCTTGCTTACTTAAGTCATATTAAAATAATGAGAACTTTTGTGAAGCCTATAATAGGGGTGGCAGAGTTAATCTAAATGTCAAATTCATAGCAACTTTTAAAAGAAAGTAGTTTAATTTATGGATGTGTGGCAGTATAGGATGTGAAAATTATTAGTTCACTGTAATCAGTATCTAATCTCTCAGTAAGCAGTACTTTCCAGAAGCAGCAGATTATTTAATTCTGTTTTGATGTATGATATCTTTGTGGCTTGATACAACATGCACCACCAACAAAAAAATCATTTGTTTTTTGGTAAATGCAATTCAGTGATTTTGTGGAACTATTGCACAGTCAGTTACAAGATAGCTCATATAAAGAGCCTGCTTTTTAGCAAATGACAAAAGCAAGTCATACTATACTGGGAGGAAGACAGTAAACCCATTTAATTCATAACTGAATGAATAAAGTTATACCTGTAGTCATCTTTTTGGTTACATGGCCTTATCCCCTGTATTTTCCTGAAAGATAGATGAAATTCATATAAGATATTTTCAGTCACATCTTACCCACAGTAAAAGTAATTTGATACTGTCTGGAAGAAAATCAGGTCTCTTACTTACTGACCAAGTCAAAATGATAAAACTTAAAAAGTTCACCGTTAAGAAAAAAAGATACTGGGAATCTAAATAGTAATAAAAAAATATGTTAATGATGGTAACATCTAGCCTGATACTACTCTATTTCTTCTCTTGTACTATTGGACATCAGTTGAATTTTAGTCACTTCAGAATCTTCTGCCACTAACCCCCCTTAATTCTGTAAATTTGTGCTGGTCTTAATAGTCTCTTAAAGGTGGCATGGAGTCTGTAATTACCCATATTGTACTTTCCTAACATTTCCAGTGTAATATTTTCCAACAGTAATAATGTTAATCCAACAGACTTCAGAAAAAGACAAAATAATATTTGGATATATAATGTAATAGTACAGCACTGATTGTTCCATGTAAATTGAAACTATTGAAATTACGGAATACTGTGTCTTACTAGTGTACCAGAACATGATCAAAGTGACAAAACTATCAAAGTGACAGAAAATTATATTTAAAAGTATAATCAAAAGGAATACCGTTAAATACATATTTCCTTATGCTATACATGTTAAAAACAAAAACAACAAGCATGAAAGAATTTTTTAAAAAATCCTTAGAATGGTGTACTGAAATAACTCTACTTTCAAATAAAGATAGTGTTCAGAATAACATTACATAACTGCACTAAGAATGTGTATTAAATTTATGTGACTTATTCTCAGTGAAAGGAATTGTTTTGTTCTTCATATTTTTCAGTGCTGTATTGTGTGGTATGATACTGCATTTTATTTCTTTATATTTTTCCAGGTCTGACAGCAGCTGCCATGGCAGAGGCTATGAAGTTACAGAAAATGAAACTTATGGCAATGAATAGCCTTCATGGAAGTGGAAGTCAAAATGGAACAGAATCGGAAAATGAAGAGCTCAATTCTAATGCAGGTGAGTAATGCTGTGCATGTGAGCTGTAGGGGAGCTTTTAACACCTGTTTTTGTGCATGAGAAACAAAATCAAAAATCTATCTCAAATTTTTGTGCTCTTTTATTTTGTAAGCTTTGCTCTGCCAGTGTCAAATCAAAATTACTGCACTTATTCCTCCAGTATTTGTCAAGTTCTCCTCCTAACAGCCATCATCATTAATTTTTTGAAAAATATTCATGAAGGATTGTTTTCATTATGTTAGAATACAGACATTTTAAACTGTTCCATAAATATATTTGTAGTAACAAAAGACTTCTCTGTTGGCAATAATACAGTGAGTCTAGAGTTTTCCTGTAAATGATGGCGAGTTGCCAAAACTTCAGGTTGTTGGAACTCATAATGAGTTCCACAGTTCACTGGAGAAAGGTAAAGTAGGGAATGCTAAATCACCAACTTTCTGGCTTTCTGGCTTTTCTGCATTTTGTTCTTTCCTTGAATGGATATTTGCAAACCACATCTATGAAGGAGTCATGATAAACGTTCGTTATGGCCTACCTGGCTGGAGTAACCTTGGGTAGAAGGCACTGACACTGAACACATGTTCAGTCTATACTACTATAAGCATTAGTGTAATCTTGAACGAAGCTCCCCAAGTCCCAGCTCGACAAGAATAGGGTTCAAAGTTTAAGTCAGAAATGGGTCCTTTGAAGAGGAGGTCTTATTTGTTTATTCTGATGTTCTTTTCAGGTGAAAAGATGAGATTTTCTCTTTCTATTCTGTGAGAAACCTAGACTAAGACAGATCCATTTTGTCTCAGAAAGCTGCTAGATACCTATTACAATAAGGGTAGGATCACTTGGACTCACCTTTTTGACACAAACAATCCTACAATACACTTACTGTTTTGGAAACTTACGCATCCTTTGTTTTCATTATCAATTCAAGAACGCGGGCACTATCTGATCCCTCATTGCATTCCGATCTCCCATCGGCATTCGCACGTCTCTGAAGTCACACATGCGTCTCTAAAGACGAAGCTGCTCCAACAGTTTGCTTGCTTGGATGGTGAATAGCGTATATGCATTGTACCATCAAAATGGTAATTTATTAGACCAATAAAGCAGCAGCTGGGAGGTCTTAGACTCATTTTCTAAAGGAATAACTTTGAATTCATGACAAATTGTGCACAAAGCAGTCTTTCCAGAAGTGGT
Source organism: Phaethon lepturus (assembly GCF_000687285.1). Taxonomy (NCBI): domain Eukaryota; kingdom Metazoa; phylum Chordata; class Aves; order Phaethontiformes; family Phaethontidae; genus Phaethon; species Phaethon lepturus. The sequence continues at coordinate 27,526 of NW_010511189.1, read as the reverse complement.
ATTGCCTTTTGCTAATTTTGTGTACTCATCTGTATTGAAGAAATCTGGCTTCTAATTCATGCATTAAACCCTTTCCCAGCTTTCTATTATGTAGGATATGTATTTCTTATTCACCTCTCAGACCCTAATCAATTAGTGCATATTGAATTCAGAAAAAAAGCACTGAAAAAGCATTTTTAGTTTGTGTAACTCTTGTAGTCTGTATATAGTTGAAAATGAATTATGAAGTTTCACTGAACACTAAGAAACATAACTGAAGATAGAATTCCTACAGAAAAGCAAGGAAGCTTCTTCAGGAAAGATGTAGGGTTAGTATTAGGGTTTTTAAAAGCTGCTGTACAAAAGCTTGCTAATTTGAATGTTCATGGTTTGGTGTGTTACCTGATATGGCAAAATTTGTATACTTCATGTGGGGACAGTCTACAGTACTTTAATATTATTATTTTGGGTACCTCATTGACAAGTTTTATGGAGGACTACGATGTCAGCCTCTTGACAATATGTCAAGAGTATGCATATTAAATGAAAGTTCCCTGTAGTTTAACAATTCAATGCGTTCTACAACTGACTCAATACCTATTTAAATATTTGGAAAAATTCCCACTGACTTTAGCTGAAGTTAAAGTGGGGCCCAAGGATAAGGATATGGTGTCAGTTATGTAAAGATCTTTCCTCAATTCTTTCCCCTTCTCATTGCCTAATTGAGTAAAATTGCCAAGAGCAAATATACTGGATCAAGTGCCAAAGTTGCTTGCAGACAGAGAAGTAAGTTCTTAACAAAAAGAACTACTACTAATAATATTAAAAATCACAATTTTCCCTCCTTTTAGTATCTGAAATGCCAGCATTAGGATAATTTTTATAATGCATGGTTTCTTTCTTTATTGGAGGATCATTTTTTTAAAGATTTACATTAAGCTGATACAGCAGGATGTGTCAAAAAGGAAAAGCAAAATGAAAGGAATGTAAAACTTAATTAGACGTTTCACTATATAAAGTAACTGAGGAATTATCAAATATTCACTATAGAAAACTCATTGGAGACTGAGGTAGGGCATGAAGAGAGTGGACATTTTATTTAGAAGTTGATATATATTTTGTGGCTTTGATTCGCCGTGGAGAGAACACCATGATAATTCTGTGTGCATGAAACCTTTACCAAATGTTTGTTTTGCTCTAGACTCTTACAGTTTAAATGACTAGTAAAAACAAAACGGGGATGCAAAATGAGAAAGAAAATTGAATTTTGAAATTTTTTTTTTACTAAGAAGAGGTAAAAAGAAACAGAGTGAAGGAGTCAGAAGCTTCATAAGTGAGAAAAACATTTTATTTTAGGAGAGAAACCTACAGTTTCTTTGATTTGAGGTTGTGTTTAATAGCTTCTGTAATGGCTGCAACATGACTCTGCATCTAGATTTCAGCATGAATAACAACCTGTTCGTGTTTCATTTAGCTCCAAATGAGAAATTCTGTCTTTTATTGTTTTAGGAAATTAGTCTGTGTACTATTGCTCCTGGAACTTTATAATTAATCACTAAAGGTTATGGCTATGGAGAGTTTGTGGGAAATAGATGTCTGAATGATTATAATTGTAGCTGTCAAATCAGAAATATAGTTATACAGAGCAGAGGACCTTTTGCTTCCTTGGATTTTTTTTTTTCTTTTTACTGTAACAAAGACTTGAAGGGTTGCAGTTTTACTTAAAAAAACAACTGTAGAGATTGTTGGTTTTTCTACCTCAGTGTTACACATTGAACTTCCTTCGGTGAGCGTAAGATAACACCACCACTGAATACTTCGCATTAGGATGTGTGCCTTCTTCCTCATTCTGTAGTCTGACAGATGAGTGGACTAGTCTCTTTTACTGTTGTTTGTTTTGAATTAAAAATTAATTGATCCTGAATCTTTATTGCCAGATTTTTTGGAAGTGTGTCATTATATACAGGCCGTTAGTATAATAAAAAAGTGGTGAGGATGTGTTGTCGTATTCATTTCAATCCCCATCTGTGTCTTTTGAAGTCAGTATGAAATAATTTTGGATTTGCTTCTTTCGTAATGCCTACAATGTCACTTCTGTAGTTGCTTTCTCTATGTGTGTACATTTATGATGATGGAAATTTTCCCAAGAATTTCTGAAGCCAGAATTTGTGCTATCAATTTAAAATCTGAACTCTAATTCTCAGGATCACTGACTATAATTCCTCAGATATTATACTGTCCTCTAGGAAATTACAGGTGTGGACTTGAGTCTTACGAGTGTGTCTAAGGAAGAGGGAAGTAAATGTGCCACTTCTTTTCCTGCTTCTAGTCCAGCTGGAAAAGGTAGGACTTTTTGCCATCAGGTCCTACCTACCTCCTTCTGCGATATTACAATAATCTCAGTGATGGTGGTGTTTAGTACTGGAATATTCTAAATAACTTATTGTCTCTTGCAGCCTTTTTTTTTCTTAATACTGAAACTGGGCGGGGGGGGAATGGACCCGCCAAAAAAATTTGCATGTATTTTTTAATTGAAGTAATACATTAGTTCACAGTGCTGTGAAGAATGTTGTTATACACTTGAACATTAATGTTCTCCTTCCACTCTCTCTGCAGAATAGAAAGGAGATTTTTTTGCACCTTCCTACGCATCATACGAAGTGTTGAAGCAAACTTCTCAGGCAGTTGAAAATCTCATATTTAATCTGGCACTACAGGTCCTCTGGCCCCACAGTCCAGCCTATCTGTGCTAGCTGTTCCTTGTGGCTTAGCGTCTGTCTCCATCTTCTTGTAGGATCTGGGAAAGAAGGTTGAGTTTAGAGAACCACATAGCTGGGGAGATATGTGTCTGGAAGTGGGAGAAATTACATCCCTCTGAAATCTCAAATTCCCAGTGGCCGTAAGTCTTTCATAGTCCTATTCCTGCCTTTTGGCTATTCCCTGTGAGTTCTTGGAGATGAGGCGGTTTGTTGACGGCAATCCGTCCACACATCTGAGGATTGCCTTGAGTCCAGAGGCTTGCCATAGCTCAGGCAAGTCGTGCCAGTCATCTTTTTCATCATTGTGCCATACTAATGTTAGGTGACGTGTATTCTGGAATTAGCATGTAATTGCCTAGGGAAATTTGAAACTTACTTGAAATCAGAGGGGGTTTTTTAATAGCATAGCAGCAGGTGATTTGTACAAGTGTGTGATGGAACTGGAACGTGGAGGATAGATTGCAAAATACAGTATTGGTAATATTACCTGAATTGCCTTTAAGGACGCTGTGTTACACAGCTGCATAAGCAAAGAAGGATCAGTGCATAGCAATCCGTGACAGTACCTGTTTGTACAAAACGTCAGTGCAAAGAATAAAGCAGTTATTTCCTTCTCTTGGCTTTTGGAGTTAGCATGCATGATTTAATAAATGTGTTTTGCTTTCCCAAGAGAGATATCAAACAGTACTAAGTGTTTCAGTGGTATTTCCTTAGGAAGTCAAAATGTTATTCTGTATGTAGAGTCTTGTTGCTTAATTTCCAGACAAGGAGCTAAGTTAGGCAAAAAAGAAAGGAAAAACACCCTAGCTTCTGGCGTATGAGGATCAGAGAAAAAGCTCTTCATAGGGGGGGGAAAAAAAAAGTGTTATCTTTTTATCCTTTTTTCCCTTCAGTACCTGCCATGCAGTTTTCTCATAAACGCAAACAATCCTTCACAATCTGTTTAAAAAAACCACAAATACATCACTCGGAGGAATATTTAAGGAACCATCAGGAGGGAAAAAACTCATTGGTTTAATGGAATGCTGTCAAGGAAAATCAGCATCACAAACGACACAGGGGCAGAATTGATACTTTTGCACTGACATGTTAAAAGAAAATCCCATGCATTATTTAGAAAACCCAGAAATCTGTCAGCTGTATGATTGCCGAGTTAGCAGAAGCAGGAGGATGCTGCTCAAGTTGAAAAGAAACGCGTAGGCACAGATCCATATTGTAACCTTTCATGTTCTCCACCCACCATGAATACCCAGCTATTACACGGTCAGCATTTTTTAGTTTTTCTCCTTTAAAATTTTCAAGTGCTTGAAAAGTCAAAAGAGGTAGGTCTTTTATTCTAAAAAGCAGGATGCCGAGGCTGTTAAATTTATTGTAAGAGTGAAAATGACAAGACCAGAGAACAGGTTTTTTTAATCCTTGAGTACCGTGCAGACTTCATGAAGTCTTTTTTCCTGTTGTTAAAGCAAGTATTTTTGTGTTACATGAGCAGAGAGTTATTGTTTCAGAGACGATAATTTTATTTAAAGAACACAAAATTCATGCCATTAAAAAAAAATCCAGTCAAAACTGTTATTAATATTTGTAGAATCAGTTGAAAAGCTAGTGAAGCATACATTTAATTTTCTTTAATTGTCCTTTTGCCAGTAGGACTATACAGAGTCTTGAAATAAGAGAGAATTTAATGTGTTTTGTTTTCTGTGGCATCTCATCCAAAAACTAGGCTTGTTTGACTCCAGCCTTAGCAGATCTATTAAAACATTTCATCCTAAAAATTGAGACAGCTGTACTATTTTTTTAGACATGTACCTGCCTTGGTCTTAGTGTGAAGATACTTGCTTTTCATGCTGGGAGTTGAGAGTAGCGCATAGTGGCTAAGTGTATCTCCCTGCCTGCTGAGTGGTGAAGTGAGCTGCTAGTCCATGGCCACCGAACACAAATGGATTGTGCACCAGGATAGGTAGGATAGATAGGGAAGAGGATGACATTTTTGATGTGCCTTTTCTCCTCAAGCATGCAGATGGTGATGTACTGTGAGTATGGCTCATGGCATGACGTATTACACAGCTGGTGGGACCAGGAACAAGATAGGCAGTGCGTGGCCAGCATCATGCGGAGACACAGCCTGAAAGATCTCCTGGAGCTAGAAATGAGTTCAGAGCACTTCGTGCATCCTGTTCAGCCCACTGGTCAGGGATGCATTTCTTTGGGGGAGGTTGGACGCTGCAATAGGCCTGTAATAGTATATGTTACAGTGTGTGCCCGAGCAAAAGAAACCCCTTTGGAAACCCTTGGACAAGACATGGACTCTTCAGGGCTAACTCACAGTGCACAGGCGACGGAGCAGCTTGCTGAGGCCCTTGTGTGAATCGGGCTCCTCTAGGCAATGAAGGCATGTCTGGCCCCGTAGGTGACTGGCTGTGAGCACAAGCTCTGTGGAAGAATGTTTATCTCGAGGCCGTAACGCTTTAAGAAGATGCATGTAATGATGAAACTCATTGACTTTCAGGATGCACTTGCATACGTAGGTTTGGAGGTGTAGTTTCTTGGAAGTTTCTTGAACCCACTTGCAAGTGATATGTCAGAAATTGTAAGCTTTATTTTTCAGTGAGAATGGAGTGAAGGAACTAAAACATTGAGGTTTTAAAAAGCTGTGCCCATGGCTGCTTGTCAGAACATGTCCGTGGTTGCTGAATGATACAGAACAATGAATTCCCATGTAAATGGGTCCTTGAGGCCAGCGACTGATAATTTTGGAGGAAAAGGCTGATGTGCTGTTTTCCTTTTTAAGACAGAGGTCCTCAAACATCAGCTGGGAGTGATAAGCTGTTAGTGTGTATTCTGCTGTATTCTCTTCTATTTCTTCCTAATGGTGATGGCATTCATGGGCCCTCTCAAGTATCCAGAGAACCCGGTCTCCGTGTGTGAAGCTTGGAAATAAGATGCACACGTATCTATTTGTTTGGCAAATTGGGGTTTTTTTTGAGCATGAGTATCAGTGGATAGTTTCTGCTGTGTTACCCCACCACTGGGCAGGATTTAATACCAAGAATTTTAGGATGCTTTAGCAAACCACAGGTTGAGTGGAATGCAAATCTGTTTCTTACCTGCAAACTATTTTAAGGTCCCACTTTAGATAGGTTATTAAGCAGTTACCTATTGAATGCATGCAAGTACTTTAACTCTCTTTTTAAAAAGTATTCTTACTAATTTAAATATGAATGTCAATATTTCATAGTAGATGTATATGACTCACACATAACCATTGATTCATCAGCTTATATATATATATATATATATATTTGTATTGACTGACACCTGACTGAGAAATATGAAGTAGCTTTGGCTGTAGTTTTAAAACTAAAAGGAAATACAACTTCGGACACTTCTGAAAATTAAATTATCTCTGCTTTTCTCTGTAACTTTGAGGCATCTTTTTTGTTGAGAGGAATTTCGGTTTCAGATTTATGATGCTTATGTTATACATGAAGAAATTAATTGGTGTTTATATAACATCATAAGCTAATGTACACCATTTTAAAAATCAAGCAAATTCAGATATTATAGAGACTTATTCTTAGAAAAGTTCTTACTAAATGTTTAAGCCTTGGTTTGGGTGCATTCTTTTTGAGTGGGTAATTCTTAAGGGTATATTTTAAATGGATTCATGACAATTGGATGCTGCTAAATCCTTATGAATGGAGAATATATACACTTCTAAGTTTATATTTCAACAGTTACACATATCACACAATCTGCTTCCACAGTATATTTTGGCTGTTACCTTATTTGAAATCAAAGAACTACTGTTCCTTTTTTCCAGAGCATAAAGTACAGGGTTTTTTCCATAAAGACAGAATTCCTTACAATGATTTCTAATTTTTGCTGGTACAAATTTAATATACAAAATCAAGGTTCATATGTATTAAAAAAATCCAACCAACTTCCGAACATCAAATAAAATACCTCTGGGTGCACACAGCATAATCATAAACAACTTCTCTAGATTCTTGCCGTATCTACTGTCAGAACTAAGTGCAGCAAAAGACAAACTAATGACAAAATGCAAATGGTATGGCTAAACTGCATAGAATTGAGAGCTTTCACGTGTCTGTCACCTTTCAGATCCTTTACAAATTTATAGTCTCAGAGTGCAGAGGTCTAAATCTTCAAAGCTTGAAAAACAGAGGTGCAGCATGAACTAATCTTCATTTTTTCCCCTATCTTCTTACAGCAGCACTAATGGAAATGTATTTTGTTTAATGACTCTGAAATCCTGTTTGTAATTAGATGTGGGAATTGGTCTTACTTTGTAACAGATGATACTGGAATAATAATATGAGAGATGCTACGCTGAGACCACTATCCTCCTAAATCTATATCATTTTTCATTTTATTGACAGGAAATGTGTTCCTGAAACAAAGAGATTGATTTTAAAGAGTGGAAAAAGAATGTCTAGTAAAAACTCAAATGAAAACATTTTAGCATTACTTTAAGTGTATCATAAGAGTACATTAACCTTTTCACTTTATTTTTAATTTTAGTAAACAGTCGTCTTATAATTGTTGCTTTGTCGCTGATATGATCTTTGAATTAATGCACCAAAAGGTAGGGAACTTTAATTAATGACAGGGTGCATACAATTAAAATGCATATCATATTTCAAAAGGATTATTCAAAATAATCAATTTTGTCTGTTAAAACACTTTTACAGTCGTAAATGAAGTAATTAGGACTGGGCACAGAACACGTGAGTGCAGGCTGAGCTCATACAGTCCCTTCAGAGTATTAGTCTTCCTCACTAGGTCTTGATGTCATAAATCATTTTGGCCACTGTAGAGCCAAGGGTACATTTTTTCCTTGGTTATATTCCTCACATTTCTTAGTTGTAGAAGATATTTGTGGTCAGTATCAACCTGCCGAAGGAAAGCACGTTGCTCAAAAGTGCCCTTTGTTAAGAGGCGGTCTCATGTTTCTCTGCGAGGCACAGGAACGGCCATAGCGTTGTAGGGAGCGATACCCATCAGAAATGTGCCAAATTTAGGACTTCCAGTATAAATTTTTATTAAGACCAATACAGATGAGATGCACTGCACTTTAAAAGGAAAAATCATTCCAGTTTAGACATTTTAGTAGGCTGCGACTGCTGAAGGAGATGGTGTGAAGAGTGCTGTCCTGCCCTGCGGGAAGCAGAGTTGTGCTCTCTGCAGGCAGGCGTAGGGTGAGAAGGCATCGCCAGGCATCTCTGCCTCTCTGGCCTTGATGCTTAGTGGGAAAGGGAAGGAAAAAAGGCGTTGTCCAGATGTACTTCTCTGAAATGTATTTTGTGTTTTATGTTAAACCATTGTTGGACAAAAGCAAAAGTGGTCCTTGGAGCAAGAACCATCAATTGGTCATCAGATGAACTCCAGCAAGTAAGGATGCCAATAATGCTGAGAAGTATGCTTGTTTCAGCCCGGTGATTTTCAGGTTTTCCACCGTGCTACCAAAGAACAAGAATAGTCACATACACCTTTTTTTTTTTTTTTTTTTGGGGGGGGGGGGGGGATGTCCTTTTATGTATTCTGTTTCAACAAAATCTCATCTGCCTATCATTTTGCACGAAGAAACATGCTTATTTAAACACTGTGGTGTATTAGCATGCTTAACCAACGTGTTTTACTTTCCCATTTCAGGATGTAAGGAATCCAGTACGTAGAGAATGTTAGGAAGAGCAACTGTTGGTGATAGTTGCCTTTGTTAATACTAGTGAGTCAACTTCCATCTCTCATTAATGATACTTTAACAATAGAAAGTACTTTAATGTTTTAATTACTTTAAAAAGTCTGGAACATTCTTGTTCTTGTTAAGGCATATATGTTAGAATGAAAACTGGCGTATTACCTTTGATGCAGGCCACATGCTGAGAGTCCCCTAGAGGATGTCATTGATAGTGATACAGCTGCCAACAGCAGGAGGCTCATGAATTACAATTTCAATCAGATTTTTTTAAAAAAGTCCCCTAACATACATTTAATTTATATTTGAGGTAAGAAATTTTGTGGTGTGATCATTTGGAATTTTTTCTCGCTTAAAAGAGTAGCATTAATCCAAAAAAACATTTTAATAATGTGTTTTTTAGTTAACAGTTCAGTACTAGATTTTTGCAGAGTGCCCTGAACTGACATTTTTGCGGTTGAGATTCGATAGCAGTTTTACTTGCAACAGTTGGTGCTGTTTAAATGTCTAGCTGATCTGTGAATTTGATGAGACAAGAAGTCACAGTGGTCTCAAGTAATTCTGCTTTTACTTTCACCCACAAATTAAGAGGCATCCCTTAGTTCTGGAGTAGGGACTATATGGGTAAACAGGACGTAACACAGATCAGAACCTTATTAATTTTTTTAGAATACCTTGACTGTCTTGAATAGTTACGTTCAAGTTTTGTTTTGCGTTAATAAAGTTTTGTTCCATAAGAAAATCAGGGTTATGCATTTATTTCTGTGATTTTAAAAGTAAGCATCTGACAGTTTTGCATAATAGGTTATGCTTTCTGCTCCATATTCTGTTTAAAAAAAGCTGGAATCCAAAGCTGTGAGTGACATTTTGGTAGAATTTTAGCAAGTACAGTCATTACCAAATCAAAAATAGATACAGGTGGGTAGTCTATGTTTCTAGCTCCTTTTAAAAAAATCCCAACCCCTAACTGTATACAAGAGCAGCAGTTTGTCAGATTGTTCTAGTTACAATTATGACAGACCAGCAATGTTGTCTTGAACCAGGAGTAAATATACCTTTATCATCAGAGTGTGTTAGAAATCTTTCATTTCCATGGCTGCAACATCTTTTTCTCAAATTAAATTTTTGTTCTGAACTTCTTAGGAGCTTAACTTAAATTAATAAGATAATTGAAGAATATTAAAAACTGTTCCATTTAGTCATGGACAAGAAAATCTTGTTGGCACCATATAATTGAAGCTACTAATTTGTCCATAATCTAAAGGGAAAATGCATGGATTTTTAGTACGTTTCAAATGCCAGCTTAATGTGTTTCTTATCTTGGAAACGTAACCCATATTATGTTAGCTGGTAAGTAACTAACATGTATTTTAGAATGGTGAGTTTGTGTATTAGTTTTTGCAGATGCATGTTTCATGCTGGGAGGCACAGTAAGCATGCACTCAATGGTGCAGTGTCTTCTCAATGTGATGCTTTCTTCAAGAGAAGGGTAGGTAAGGCTTGACCTGACCCATTCTTGTAGCTGAAGAAGAGACCATAATGTAGGATAATGATTGTGGATAAACACTCTAGTAGTAGATGTAGCTTAGCAGTGGCCGGGTGAGGTCAGGATGGGCTGTTTTACCCTGCAGTTTGGCACTGCCTCTGGATCTGGTCTCTGTATTGCAGTATGCAGTGTTAAGGCCATAGGAAAACAGCACTTTAAGACTCGTTTTCTTATCCACACTCTCAACAAAGCAAGAACTCTGCCAGCATCATGTCTGACTGATAGTTGTCCAAGTTAATTTTAAAAGTTTTGTATGCTTACTCATGATGGTCATTTTTCCTAATGTTTAACCTAAGTCTTCCTTGTTACAGTTGTTCCTTGCTGCTTCTTGCTCTGTCCACTGTGAGGTATGGAGAAGAGTTTATTCCCTTTTATTACTGAACATGTCTTTTATCTAGTGAAGACTGTAAGCAAGTCTCCTATCTGTCTTCACTTCCCTTTATAAAAGAAGCCTGCTCTTTTGAAGGTGCCTCATCACCAGTGATTTTCTAGGTCCCTGGTCTGTTCTCACTGCACTCCTCTGGCCTCTCTCCAGGTGATTCATATCCTGCCGGTTCCAATTCCCCATGCGGTGCTTCGGTGAAGGCCGTGCCAGTGCTCAGTGCAGCAAGGTAGAACAGGAAGGGAGGAAGAATTTCTCTCAGCTGTCCATACAGCTATCTTGTATAAATGTGTGAAACTCTTTATGCTCCTGACATCTCCTGGAAGCAGGAAAGCAGGATACTGCTGACCTGTGTTCACCTGCAGTCTACTGTAGCCTCTAGATCTTCTCTTTTTTTGGCAGAAGAGCTACACAGGCGGTCAAACCCTGTTCTGAATTTGTGAGGGTGGCTATTCCAGCCTTTCATCTGACCTGATCAAATTTTTACAATACATCTCTATTAAATGTTCACAAAGGTTGAGATAATTTTTAATAAAGATCCAGAGTTTTGGATACGTCGGTTAATTCTGCCATGTATGCTTCTAATATAGACTCTTAACATGCTAACATTTGCCCTTGGAACGTGAAGCATTTCATTCAGTTGAGTTTGGCCGTTTTATAGTTCATTCTATCTTAACAAGTTGACAGGAGGTACATTCTGAAGGTAAATCAAAAATGATAGTTGAAACTGAAAATCAAGATTTCCTGTTTAGATCGTGTGCATTTTTAAGCTGTACAGAGCCATCTGCAATTAATGCTCTTTGTTGTTTATCTTCTGTATTTACAGTATATTTGACAATAAAACTTTTTTTGACATCTAATCAGTAGCAGAGTTGTTCTGCTCCCATTACATTTTCATGAACTTTATCACTAAGACAAGACATAAATGTAGAGCGTGCCTTTAAGATCAGACATGGTCATATTTAAAAGATAAAAAATTGGGGCGTTTTGTGTCCTACATTTATACAACGTAAAAATGAGAATAGATTCTTCTTTTTAAGATGCTGAGGCTACTCTAAGGATGGAGACAAGCAAAACGTTGAGACTAGTGAAACTTCCAGCATACCTATTTAAGAGCTTTATATTCAATTACTAATGTCATGGGACATGAGAGGCTGTATTTTCCCCTTTTCCCATGAGGCATGTAATATTAGTTAAATTGTGATTTATTTTCTCATATTTCAGATGGAAATTGGAAAGGTAGTAGGAAGAAGTGCCTTGCAGGTTCCTATGGTTCCTATGGATCTGTTTTCTGAATGACTGTTTCTAAGAATTTGATGTAAGGGAGATTCTGACATTTCATCCTTGAGAAATATTCCCCTTCCTTTGCAGCACCTCTTGTATTTTTCTTGATTTTGACAAAGTAGGTATTTTTTGAAAGTTGAATCCAACTTTATTCCCTTTCTCTGTAAAATCCTAGATCCAGGGAGAAAAGTCCTTTTGAAAACAGTAGAATAGCTAGCATGAGTAAGAATTTTAATTTCTTTTTTTTTATAAAAACAAAATGTATCTGGGTGTATACTGCATGTTAAAGAACACTTCCGTGTTAGTGAGAGATTGAACTTTAATAGAAAAATATTATCTAAACAGAAGGGCGTTTGCATGAAACTTGCAGGTATCTCATAGTCAGGAGGTTAATCTCGAGTGATTTTCTCTGAATTTAAACTCTGCGATTCTGTCTGTAGAAGAAATATTTACATTGTCCTATTGCTAGTGACCAATACTCATTTTCTAACTGACAGCTCTTCTTTCTTTGAAACTGCCTTGAATGATTACAGCGCAAACCCTGCTCTTGTACTACATAAACGGAAAATCCAAGTCGTCAGATAGCACTGAATCTTCAGTTTGGATTAAAAAAAAGTATTTTATTTATTAGATGCAGTTATGGCACTGAAATAAATGGTTGGTGCAGTTACACAGCACCTCACCTTCAAAATTTAATCATCTACAAATGCCATTTATTTTTCATAAGCTCCTTCCCTTTTAATATGATTCATTAAATATCCTTCCCCGCCCCCCCCCCCCCCCCCCCCCCCCCCCCCCCCCCCGCTGTTTGTTCATCTGTTTTGGATGTAGACTCCAGACATTTATTTCCCCTCTGTCTTAACTTATGGTGTGGCTGATGTAAAAATATTTTAAAATAATGTCAAATTTGAAAGTTTGAAATTCCAGATGTATTGTGCTGTAACCTAATTCTTACATATTTGTCCTGGAATTTTCATTGAGAATGATTTCTTTAATTTTCAAGAAAATTTGTATTTTCGGTATCCTCCCATTTACAACACATGTAATTTAGAAAATTCCCCTGTAGATAGGAGCTCCTCCAGCATGCAGAAGTTTTTGCAACTGGTAAAAGGCCATCCATTCCCACTCCCCAGCAGGGGAAGGATACTGCTGGAAAACAACCTCGGCAGAAAGTGTGTGCTACTTTGCTCTCCTGTGGTTAGTAGTAGCTGTCGAACGGCTCTGAGTCACAGCAGTTTGGGAAAAGGCCATTTCCCTTCATCCTGCTGTTGAGCGTATCTTTTGCACGGTCATCAGGAGCTGAGGCTCTGTAGTTTTACACGGCTGCTTCTGATTCAGTGTGTGAATGGGTAAAGAGGGAACTTAAGAGGATCAAGATGAATGATTTTTTTTTAAGGGTTACAGATAGATGACAGACTACCTTTGCAGGCGTTAGTATTTCCTCTCCTCTGTATATTTGCAGTGGAATGTGGTCTGAATTGAACACTTTATCACTGGAAGTGTTCAAAAAATGTGTGGACGTGGCACTTAGGGACATGGTTTAGGGGGCATGGTGGTGTTGGGTTAACGGTTGGACTTGATGATCTTGAAGGTCTTTTCCAACCTTAATGATTCTGTGATTCTGTGCATTCAGGGATTGAATTTGAACTTTGAATACATGAGGTATGTGACAATAGCATGCTCAAGATAGACAATTGCCTCACAGCTCCTCCTTTTTTAGTTATCTTAATTGTATCATGCAATAACTTCTAATTCAGTTAAGATTAGTAATATTCCACATTAGCCTGTCTGTTAAGATCCAATGCAGTATACTATAAAAAAGTCGTTAGTTTGGTAATATCAATTTAACAAGTTTTAGCTCATTAACCTTGACACCAGCAGTGCTGGAGAGAGGAACCTTTTGATATTGTTGTTCTCAGCATATACCAGGGAGCTCTGAAAATCTGTTGAAATGCATGGCTATTATCCTCGATCATCAGTTATAGCGGTGTATTAGCTCCTTTATGCAAATACCCCATAGTAAGCCACAAATTACATCTTTTCAAGTCAACTTTATAGATTGGGGTAGCATTTATTTAGAAAAATATTTTTTCCATTAGGATCTTTGTATGTTTTTTAGATGGTCCTTTAGCAGCATTGCCAGCTATTTCCCGTGTTCATTTTTCAGAGGTATACCATTCCAACAGCACTTGTAATAAGCTTGCCTGAAGTGCGGCAGATGAATGTTTGTGATAACATTTTAGTAAGCTAAGACACTAAGAGCAGAAGTACTTCTTCAGTTACTTCTTCTTGCTTTCCAGGTTCACTTTTGAGAAATCACTGTTACCTTTGTAATAATGTTGTTGTTTTAGCTTTAGAAATCTTATATAATACTGCTGTAGGTACCGTTATAAAATAGGAAAATGAGTAATCATTTAAAAGCAGGGTACAAATAAATAAGAAGAAACTCTGGTAGTCAAAAAGCTGTTGTTTATTTTATACTTAGTTTTTTTCCCAAATTGAATATTTCTGAGTTTCAGAATTGAGAAGAGGTAGAACGGAACTCATGTTTAGCATCATAATACAGCTGTAATCACGGAGGCATTTGATAAACAGTGAGAAGGGATTCTATAAAAACGCCATGTATTTTCTCAGGAACAGTTTCACTTAATCCCTTGTAGTCATTGTGAGTCTGTCACATTTTATGATTTGGGGATGGGATTTGGATGTAAAGAGAATTAGCACCCACCCCTGAGGAAGGACTATATGAAATGGGGGAAGAAGAGGGATTTATACAAATGTTTTAATGTTGAAGTGGGAAAACAAATCAAGACGATCATGGAAAATGGAGTATTTCATTTGCAGCTCTTCGTCCTATTCATGCCAGTGTAAAATTTTTCATGTGTTTGTTTTTGTTTTATTACCTGCCTTTCCTTTGTTTTCTAGCTTGTGCAGTCAGAAACTGCCTTTGACTACCTTTTAGGTTATGGAAGTTTTCTTGAAATTGTCATCCTTTCCGTGTCCAGTAACCTGCTAAACTTCAGGAACAGTTTTGATCCTTTTACTACTTTCACCTGTGCTTAAGTGGGTCACTTCCCAGATTTCGGTCTCCCCTTGAGTTGCGGTTTCTGCCCTCCCTGAAAATCCCCCCGGCCTTTTCCCCCCTGCCTGGCCAGAGCGCGTGGCCCTCAGCCAGCAGTTGTTCTTCGTATGGCAGCTCGTGCCGTCGCTGCGAGTGAAGGACAAGGGGCATGCTGAGGTGTAAAGAGACCAGGCAAGTCTTGCAGCGGTTTTCTCGAATGCGAAATAAAAGGCAAGTGCTGGATTGGGCATCGTTGACTGCAGCGATGCTGACACACGTCAGGAGCACCCACAGAGACGTGTATTCTGGCTTTGTTCGAGAGCACTCAGCCCTATGTGATCGCAGGAGATGGAGGCTGCCCACATAAGTGTCGGTAAGCGTGTACAGCTGTGGTGCAGGTGTGAGAAAGCAGGGCAGAGCTGGAGGGAGCCGCTGCCATCTCTCCAGCCAAGACATGGGCATTTGCTCCCAATGGAAAGCCGAAGCTCTGCTCAGTGTGACTTATTTGACGTGTGCACTGTACACAGTCAATCACAAGATTAACTTGGAATACTTTGATAAAGTGTCAAGCCATAAGATGGGCAGCAAATAATTTTGCTCATTTACAATGTTAATGAGAAAAGGGTTTCAGTGAAAGACCAGCAGTGTAATTAATATATGCACTTTGAATATTGCAGACTAAAAAAAAAAAAAAAAGAAATCGCTATTCTGAACTATAGTTAAAAACTTTTGTATAAAGGAACAGTTACCTCAGCCAGATTTTCATCTTTAGTAAGACAAAACAAGGTAGATTCAAACTTAAGTATAAATTACCTTTTTTTTTTTTTTTTTCCTTCTGGCATATTTGCATCATAAAAAAATGAACCATTTTTTATCTTTTGTAGAAATGTAATCCAAAATGAAAAAAAAACATTAGATAAAGCTAAACTGCAATTTTGGTTGACCTCTAGGTAATGAGGAAGAGTGCAGTGTTGAGATAGAGAAAGGTTTTTCACATGCAAAATCTCAGGAGGAGACATTGTAGTTTGCAGAAGTTCTGTGAGTTTGAAAAGGGATAGTTGCAAGTGTGTTCAGCTTTGAAATAACCAAAGAACTGTACTCCACAATACAAAGCAACTAGCTTGAAAATTTACGTAACAAGATGTATCTATTAAATTGTTGTTCTTTTAAGACATTTAATGTCTTTCCTCAAAAATTTATCAAAATCCCTTCTATGCATAGCAGCTAGGCTTTGTCTTTATCTAAGGACTATTTTTCAAGGAATCCATAAAATAATTTTTTTAATAGCTGAAGACAATATGAATGCAGGAAAAACTGCAATTTTATGAAGTCTTTCATCGAAGACCGAGTTCAGGTAGAATCATCTATGTATGAAAGCAGAATATTCACATGTGGTGGGTAGTTAGGCTAACCTGTCGGTAAGCCAAAGATGCCTCTGTAAATACTGGTTTTCTTTCCAAGAGTATTGGAAAAACCTTACAGTATTTGACATTTATGAAAAACTATGTTAGAACCTTATGTGAAACATAAGTGGTATCTCTTCTGGCAAATATATTTTTGTTTACGTTAACCTATATGTTCTTATTTTTTTATGTATATGTATGAATGTATCTCAATATATTTGAAAGAAGGACTACAAATCAGACTGCAGACTTGTGGCTTCTAATTGGGAGGTTTGCAGTCTGACCATGTTCATTTTGGATTTAAATACCTTTGAAGGTATTCAAGCTTGATAACTTGGCATCACTTGAATAATATAGCTTAGGAATAAGCCTCATACCTGGATAACTGTCTTTGTATTACATTTATGACTAAAAATCTGTCACTTAAAGGATCCTTCATAGAGTAAAATCTGTACTGTAGACATTTCACTTAAGGCTTTTTTGACCAGTATTTTTAAAGCCTAGCACCATTAAAAAAATGGAGATCCATCTGCAAAATGTGGGCTAGACTTCAAAGAATCCATTTTATAGGGGGATCATGCTCTGGGGCTGTTGTTTGACCAATACACGGATAGGGATATTTACAGAATAAGACACCAAATATCCGTATCAAAGATGTCCGGAGTTGTGGAATAATCAATGCCCTCTGTGGTACTGGGGGAGGCAGAAGCCTTCACCCGTTTGGTCAAACCCACAAAACCAACACCAGTGCTATAGATCAGTGCGAAATGAAGAGCTGTGTTTTGAAACAACAGATACTGTGCCGTAGGTGTGCTGTCACAAAGTGCATTGCTCTTTAAAAATCTCAACAGTGAGTATGACTTTTTTTTTTAAAACTGAAAACTGCCTAGAATCTCAGAAGTGAAAATCATATCTTCAAGCTTCCCAAACTAAAGAGCTTTGGGAAGAGTGTATTTGTCATTATGTTTAATTTGCACATACCTCACCAAAGAAAAGGCCAGGGGAGCTAGGCCGAGAACACAGCTGTACAGGCAGCTCAACTAATTGCCTCTCCATCCTCAACCTCATTTATCTTCATTTCTTCCCAATTATACCAAATTATCAATAGTCTCTGTTGCATCAGAGTCTTAATCCCCTTTATTCAGGCAGCATTAGATAGTGGCAGATGAATTCTTGGAGGGAGTCAGGGTAAACAGCCATGAAATGCCACCTCTGGCAGATGGCATTGCTCACAAGAAATGTGACAAAACATTTGGAATTTGTTACTAGGCATTGGTATGAGAAGGCAAGCTGTCAATATTTTTTTAAATGATAATCAAGGTGGTG
>NW_010511189.1:0-10039 GCF_000687285.1 Phaethon lepturus | reverse complement strand
GCAGGAATGAATCCTGTCCAAAATCTCAAGCTTAGTTAAGTTCAGCTTGGCACTGTGCTATTGTATTTTGTTGCTGAAGCCTCTCACTTTTTATTGTTAAGAAATATTTTCACTTTGTCTGGTATTAATATCAACATTTTAATAATGTTTGTTCTGATTATAGTTGCTATTTATGGTTTTATATACCTCAGAAAGAAATACTAATTTGAAGATGTAGACTATCCTTTAGACAGTAACAAATTTTGGACGTATTTTCTTGAATAGTTTCTTTGGTACCGTCGGGTCTTTTCTAGGAGTTCGATTCTGCTCCTTAGACAAGCTAAATGCGAGATTCACACTGAGAGTCATTGAGGAGAGTTGTGCTAGAGGTTAGATGAGAGCACCTAATGGCTAGGTTTGCTGAATGAGGAGAATATTCTGAAAATCAAAGATTGATTGAACGTGTAGGATGTCCAAGTGCTGTAGTAGGTGAATATTCAGCTATTACTATGAGCAAAACCGAAAGTGATATTTAAAGGAAGTACAAAGTTGGCTGCTAATACAGTTCACGGTTTGTGTGTGTGTTATTTTTAGACTGACATTAAATGAAACACAGTAGATTTCACTGCTGACCTTTTATGTGAATTAGGTTTACTCACAGACTCTCCTGGTTTTGGCAGCATTCTAAATTTTTTGGAAGCCAATAATAACTTAGTGCAAGGAGTCAAATGCCAGATTCCAAAAAATTCCAAAAATGGTGCATCTTCAGAATTAGTGTATACCTTGCCAGTGTTCCCCATACTGACACAACCTATTGGAGCTGTGCAAGTGTCTGCACTTACTGATCCTTCATGGAAACTGGGGCTTATGACAGTAAATCTCGCTGGAGAGCTTCGACAGTCATTCAGCTGCAATATAAAAGGATGTTAGGCATCCCTTTTGCAACCTCTCATTCCCTAGTAAAATCTCCAATGTCATTGAGTTCTGTGTAGGTGCTTCAAGTTGGCAGGGGTTTGGAAGATTGTCTAAATGTGTATGTTTGAAGTGCCACAGACTGTATTTAATTCTTTCAAGCCATACTTTATGTTACACAGAGTTCTTTTAGTATTAGGAGTTTTTGAAAAGAGTATAGATACATAATTCATTGATGTCACTGCAGATTAACTCGGAAGATTACAATCTGTAACTTGAACTGTTAATAGTTATTTCAAAGAAATAGCAAAACATAAATTGTTGAAACTTGGATGATCTGGTTTTGTACCATGGCGTCACCTATCCACTGTGGATGTCAAGACGTTTTCAAAGCTAAACTATCTGGCTAGTTACAGTAAAAATATACAGTATATGTATCTCAGAGGTTGTTTCAGTAAGTTGTTAAATATGGGAAAATATTAAGTAATTAAAACAAGGCAAAAAGGTCTTTGGTTTGTGGTGAGTGAAGGTGTCAAAAAGAAAATGAATAGTGAGAAAGTCATACACTTACTGCTAAAAATGTTAGCAATAACCATTCAGAGCACAGAAGGGAGCAAATTAGTTATGCAAGGATGAACCATAATCCGGGGGTTACATTTCAAAATAGTATTGAGCATTTAAAGGTTGCCCTCTCTTTTGAGTTCACCAACGTCTTTTCTGTTGGAATAGTGATCTATGCGGATTTTTGTAAGCCTTCTTTCATCAAAAGCACGTTCTGTAAGATGTCAGGGGTAGGAGTCTCGCTCACCCAACATTCCAGTGCAAAGGTATATTGTCTGCCCACTAGCTCAAGCTTGCTGAGATTCTTACAACACTACCTGGAGTGACAGAGAATAGACGTCATTTATTATCTCACAGGAAAGGGATTGCGTGTGCTTTTGACATTGATGTAAGTTTGGAATTAAGCAATTAGAGTTAAAACCTAAGAATAGTACTACGCATTGTATAGAAGAAACTGAATAGGGATTTATTACTTATTGTTTCATCCACTACAAGAACTGGAAGACATCAGAGGAAGGCAGCAAATGCCAAGTTATAACGCCTCAACAACACACGCACAAATAACATCAGGCGGCTTTTCGTAGAGTGCATAGGCAAGCTGTGGAACTCCTTGCTACTGGATATTATAGATGCAAAAAATTGACATCCGTTTAATTTAATGGAAGAAAAAATCTATTAAAGGTTATTAAATTCAAGGAAAGTACCTCTATTTCAGGAAGTTCCTAATGCATAAATTTTTGGAGAGTGTTCTGGGAAATTGTCACTTTAGGTTTTTCTCCATATTTAATCTCTTTAGTAAGTATTGCTTTTGGCCCTTGTTGGAGACAAGGTATTAGGCTACATGGACTGTAGGTGTTTGTATGCAGTCATTTGGGGAGCCATTATTCCTTTAGTTATATTGACCCACCCTCCTGAAATATCATGCCTAATTGCCATGTAGGAAGCTATAAATATCTAACTGTTGATATGAAGATTACAAGCTTTTCCTCGCCCTCTCTTCACATGGTTAACAAATGGTTCACATTTGGGTAACAAACAGCAAAGACTTCAATTTCTAACTATCAGAACTTTTCTCCAGCGTGTCCCATTCCTTCCTAGGCATGAAGCAGCTTGTTTTGATTAATAATCATGCGTGAGCAAATCAGCAGAAGAAAAGAGGAGAATGGGTACAGGTAGCTAACTTTCAGAAGTGCTTTTTAATATTAGTGTATTTTAATGAAAATTATAATAGTTTGTATCTTAACTTTCTATGATTATGATGTTACATCTTGCCAAATCTAATGTTAACGGGGTAGTTTGGTGGTATAAGTTGAATCAGCTGACCCACTGAGCTATGTTTAGTATTTTGAGTTTAAATGAAGCGACTGCCACTTTGAGCAGTTTCTCTTTTTATCAGACTAGTCCCTTACGTCCCTTGCGTTTTCTTTCCTTTTCCTGTGTATCTTTATTTGTTCGGCAACATTTTTCCCATTTTTTAATATTAGTTACTTGAGGAAAAGGCCATCCATACTTCAGCAATTGTCTACAGAAGACTTTTTCTGAAAAGATTTCGTTGCTGCAGCCAGTAGTTCCTCTACACTGGTCTTAGAAAGTAGGAGAAATGACCGTGCCATACTTTGGTTGCCAGCAGCATTTTTGGGTATGTGATTTGAAGGGATAAATGACCCAGTCTGTTTGAGAGAGGGAGAGAACAGGTCTTATACTGGTATGAGTCTTTGACACTGAGCACCTGATTTTAACTGGGAGGTTTTGTTTTGACTGGCAAGGCCCATTGTAGGACAGTTTTACTTTCCAAGGTAACTGACAGTAAGGAGATTTGTTTCTGGTATGGTACTTTAGCACTAGAATCATCGATCTTAATTTGGAAACTTGAAAACACGTTATATTTATCACCACCTTATTTCTTTTTCTCTGTTCATTTTAAAGGGAAGGAATCAGTGGTTTGGGAGGGATGGTTAGGTTCCTAAATAAACATTATGTCTCTGCTTTTATCTTCTAAAAGAGTATCTTCCTGGAATTAATTGTTAATTAATTAAATTGGCATCAGGTATTCTGACATACTCCCAGTTATCTTGAGTATCCAGTTTGCTGTGAAATGAACTTTGATTTTGCTGTCATTAAGACTTTTCAAAAAGTTTAGAAGTTATATTCAGATTTCAGATGCCTTCTTATTGTATAATTATCAACAGATTACTTCACCTAAGTTGTGACAGACATATTTTTTAAGTATGACTGACTGATGGACAGATTGGGAATTGCTGAATTAATGGGCACATTTCAAAGCTTTGGCAGGGCTAAGCAGTAATTACATCTGCTGAACCACTTGATAAGTTTTTGGAAGTAGCCCAGTAAAGCCATCACTGGATTTCTTGAGTTTTAATACCTTACCCTACACACGTTCATGGCTTTCTTGTAGGGCACAATCCAGAAGTTGACAGAGCCAAATACACACAGCTAAACAAATCAATGCATTAAGGCTTTAAATGCATTGCAAATCTTCCTTTTAGATTTTCAGATGGGTGTCATGCTTTTGGGAGCTGATTTAAAAAAAATCTCATTCCCATTTTCAAGTAAGAAAGTTAATTTGGGTAATAAGAGACCACAGAAAGTGTCCATGCTTGCATGGTCTCAATAAATAACATCATCTACTGCCAATATGAGGGACAGAATTTGGGATTAAATGGGTCATAATCCTGACCCAGAACAGCCTTATGTTTTTCTGACAGGAAAGTGATGGTTACCAGGAATATGGCCTGGACGGTATCTTCCTATCTTACTGTAGTGAGATTCTCTGTTTATCAAATATGACAAAAATTATTTTCTACCTAATCTTCTCTTCCTGGGACATTCAAATGTTACACCATGAACAGAGCTGACACAGTTGTAGGCTGAAGTGTTTTCAGCAGAGGATATTCTGTGCAAACCCAAAAAGTGGCTGTTTTTCCCAGTATCTAGGTGAGATTAGGATATTGATAAAAGCAAATAGTCTGCGACACCTGAAAACACTGGGGCTGGGAATGCTGGCAAATAGACCTGTGTTGTTTTAGGAGTACTGGGCTTCTAGATAAGCCAAAAAATTTCAAAGGCTTTGTGTGTGCTGGACACTTATAAAAGGAGTTAGAGGTGATACCTGAAATATTTGAAACTATCAGTGCTGAAATAGCAATGCACTGAATACTTTTTTCTTTGCAGCTGATGTTATGCTTAATATGCCCAACAGCATGAAAAATGTGTTTAAAAATAATTTTAGAACAAAACTGGACAGTGAAGATGGTATTGCTTTTAACAATTTGACTTCAATTTTTCAGAAATGTATCACAACAAAAAATAAAATGACAGACATAGATTGAAACAGTGTGGTTGTTCAATCCAAAGGTACCTGTGACAGAGTGGATTTCATTTAGCTAGACCAGACAGTTCTAAGGCTGATAAAATGAATTTGAAACCAAATGAAAAGAAACTGTCACCGAATTGAACTTTGATTACTTTCTGGAGATCTTTCAATACCTAAAAACAAGACAGTAATTTAATCTTCCCAAATATTTCTTCACCAAAAAAGTTTTTTGGATTTTGTTTTCAAGAACACAAATGCACAGCAGTGTTTATTACTAGAAAACAAGTGGCTTTTAGAGTTATCTGATGATATTACTATAATCAAAGATGGATGAGAAGCAGCATTTTCAAAAAAATGAAGTTTAGCTTGTCACTCGCATTTCCTTCAACTAAACAAAATGAAATTTAAACAGAAGCACTTTGTTTACAGATGTGTACGTGACTGTAAATACCCTTGTGGGGCATCTGTGGGTACAGTGTGTATCATCAGCAGTATGTGTATGTATTGCTTAGGCTGATTTTCCCTGTTTGTTTGTGTTACCTGTGATTTAACTCCCTGTGCATCTGAACTCTCCCGAATTGGCCGTTCAGAGGGACTTGGGAGCAGAAACATACAGCATTTGGCCACTGGGCTGTACAATGGCGTTAAGGGAATGCTTACCTCTTACCGTATTTTAATTCGGAAGCGAATGGACTGGGGTTTGCTACATTAGTTTTGCTTTTGCTTAGTTGAACACAAGTGTAGTTCATATACTGATAAATAAGTTCTCTCAGCTAACCTGTTTAGACTGGTAAATACCAGACTTGAATTATTAAGTATATTGTAAAGTAACAGTTTCTCTTACCAAATCCATGTAGTGTTTGTCTTTATCCGTGCCCTTTAAAACACGCACTACGTTCCTGTGTAGGCGACTGTGTACAACGCAGGCAGTCAGGCCTTCTTCTTCACCCGTATTGTGCATTTTGCCGCAAATCTGAAAGCGGAACCGCACACCACGCGTTTGCCGTGCGGCCCGAACTGCACAGTTGAGGCCGCCCAGAGCGTTGTTCAGGTGCTTCTGCGGGGCAGCCGGTGCGATCTGAGTCCTGGAGGCTGGCTGGCCGGCTGATAGCTCTGCCCCGTCCTCCCTCCTCGCTGCGGCTGTGCCAAGCAAGCGCAGGCTCTGTGCTTGCCTCTGACCGGCGTCAGGGGCTCGGGACGGTGGAGGTTCTTGTCTCTCTTGCCCTTTTTTAATGCTGAGTACAGTCTGTTCGGGGACAAGATCGACTAGAATGCAAACAAGATAAGGAAAAATTACCTTTTTGTCCTTTAGTTTTATCTGTTGGAGAGAAGGTCATATGGGTAGTGGGTTAAACGTTAAACGCAAAGCTTTTTGCAAAGTGTATAAATAACATATTGGCATTTTGATGAATCAACAGACTTCTGAGTGCTCTAATAATATTCCTATGACACTTCTGCATCAAGTTACTAATACTTTAAAATGAAATATTCTTTCTCATTTAAAATAAATAAAAAGCTATAATTTACAATATATATATTAGAGGTAAAATAAGTTCCATTGCTGTTTTCTGTTGTCTTATTTTCCATAGTCTTGTGTGCTTACTTTCTTTTTTCATATTTTTTTCCCCTTTTGTTTCATGTATACTTAAATTACTTGGAAGTCCATCCCTTTGTATACAGTAATACAGATCATTGTTTAATTTTAGACTCTTATCTTCTAGATTATAAAGAGTGAGAGCATTCACTAGCTTATTTCTTAATAGAAATTTCTTCAAATACCAAACCTTTTGAATATAATGAGAGAAAAAAAAATTGACTCCCATAAATTTATTTCTTTGTGGTGTATTGCGTGATTCGTATCATAAAGTTTCATTTTTAGTGTCACCTGTAAGCTCATTGTACTAAACACAGGATGTAGATGTCAAAACATGATACCTTTGCCTAACTGATGGCACCTATTTGAACAAAAAATGACAATGAACATAAATCTCCTTAAAAATTACGGTTACACCTAAATTTGAAGTATTAAAAAGGATTTACTTATTGTAGATGTATTCACTTCTAATTGCTAGGGTAACAAAGAATTTGAAACTATGCATTGAGATATGTATATATTTTTATATATATGTGTGTGTCAAATATGTACTTCCTAATATAACACGCTGACAACTGTGGTACCAAATAAGAAAATGTGTCTGCTCAAAAATAAATACCCTTTTTAAAATTTGCATGACAATAAAAGGACTGAGTATCTTACCACAGGTTTGCATTTTACATATTTGGTTTGTAATGGGAATCCAGTTCTGGCTTACTATTAATTTACATGTAAATTTTTCTTACTGTATGGGAATAGATAGTGCAGGGAAGGATACAAATTTTCTTTTTAAATGTGTATTTTTTAGCTGTGCAAAGGGACTGTAACTGAAAGCGTCTATGGTGTAGAGCACAGGAGTAGGACCCGAGACACCTGACTTCTCGTCCAGTTTCACTGTTAGTCTAGCAGGTGACATGGAGGAAGTTGCTTCATAATTGTGCACCTCAACTTTCCCACTTGTAAGTTGGAGATAATCATACTGGCCTTAGAAAACACTTCACAATTGGGCGGTTGTAGGTAAGAAAGAGTTGTAACTATTATTTTCTTTTTAAGAGACTTGCTACTACATAGTATATGCAGTCAAGATTAAGTGATGAAGCTATTATTGATGTGATATACTGCAGACTACAGGATACATTTCATTTAACATGCACTTTTATTATGCATCATACGCTCAGCAGTATTTTTTTTTTCTTTCTCTAAGGAGAAGTGATAGTGAACGTAAGAATACAGGAATGGTCTGTAGAGATAAGTGTATTGCAGTTTATTCTTGTGTTGCTGGCACTGAATACTGGAGCAGATTACAAGTGGAATTTGCAGGAAAAAAGGTTATTATTGTCCCCATCTGTAAGGAAAACTGGTCCAGTGATTTCGACTGTACAACATAATTTAAATTCAGTTTCCTGTTCCATTGCAGGTTTCCTCTATTTCCTTAAGCAAGTCACTTCGTGCAGTGCGATTCTCCATCTGTAAAATAGGAATAATTGTACTTTTCCTACAGAATGTGCAACAGTTGTAAAGTGGGGCACAGAAAGCTGGTGGGGCACTCTGATATTACAGCTTCAGGGCCACAGAAGTATGGTGGGTAGATGCATGAGACTTTAGGAAGACAAGAGAAACTTCCAGAAATAAGTAAATGAGCTAAGAATTTAGACCATCTGTGCCTGGGGCTGGAACTATTGGAGAATGTGTGAGGGGGACTTTTAGATGAAGAGTGCAGTTTTTCTTTTCATTCAAAAATCTCCGACAAACTGTCTTGTGCATGGTTTTTGTGGCCACTGCCCTGATAGGTGAAGTTACATGTACAAAATCTATTTCCAAACAAAAAAAATTAATACTAAAGTACATGTCATATGGCTTTTTTGAGGAAGAATAAAGTGTAAATGTTAAACTTAAATTTACTGAAAAAGCATATTGGAGAAAAATAAAACTCATTTGGTAAAATCAAATGCTAAGCATTTCCTTGGAAAATCTTTTTTATATTACACATTTAACTTGAGAAATACTTTACCAAATAATACTACTTCTGTTTCACAATAGCCAGAATGAACAACTTCTGTACTAAGTATCAGTCAAATGTTATTTGAAAGAGCTTATATACAGTATATTAAATAACAAAGATGCTGACACAGCCTTAACTGTAGTAGTAGTTCTAATTACTGCACTATGCCATGTTATATTATATCACATGGCATAATTTAGTGTGTGTATCTTCATCAATGTATTACTCATCATTTTACAAATTACAAATCTTTTATAGGAAGGTAATTCATACTTGGACATAGTGCTAAAATGATGGAGTGATTTCCTTTTTTCTCAATCATTGATCTTTCAAACTTTTTCATTTAGCTATATTAATCATGTTTATTAGCTAAGTGTTGTCATAAGGAATGGAATTTTTCTGTTACTTTCATACTCAATTAAAATGGTTTTTTGCTTGCTGCCTCTGCTGCATTACAGTAATCTGTTTACTTATTCTAATTGAAATTCTTGTTCATAAATTTAAAACAAAGTCAATACTGCAGTTACAAATTTTCAGAGCAATCTATAAGCTACTTCAAAATGTGGGGTGTACCTGAGAAGGGAATGTACTTAAAATACCTTTTTACTCTAAAAATGTTCAGTCTAACTTTTTTAAGACGGTTTATTTTGTGGACCACATGTATTTCAGAATTCACTACCATAGTCTACCTAACTGCTGTTTAAAAGGAACTTGTTGTTATTCAAGTGCTTAAGCATAATACTGAAGAAACTACAATCTGTAAAATTGCTGCAGAAACACCCTCTCTTCAGAAGACCAGACAGATATTCTAGACCAAACACATCAGTGCTTAGTTTGCTATACTGTGTTTTTGTTGTAGACAGTAATTACTGTGCATAGTGAGTATCTGGACTCTTTAAATTCCTGAACACTGATGATTTCCAAGCCCAACCTAATGCCTCGCGTGTTTAACCTAGCAAAGTGAAGTGTTTCACTTCGGATATCCATAGGATCAAACCCAGCAGTGGAGGGAAAGCTATTTAAGCTCAAATATAACATAGCAGCAGGATAAATTGTTGTAACCTGTCAGGGGTGAATTCCAGGTAGAATGCTAGTGAGTGTCTGGGGGAGTGAATAGCGGAGCGACTCCCCAGCAAGGTTAACAGCGGTAACCTGATGAGCCCCAGGGTGGGCACTGATCCGTCTCTGGCGGGATCTGGGTGGCCTGATTCTCTGTGATAGCGGGAGATTGTGATTCAGTGTCTCAGATGTTCCTTTTCTGCCTTGTTAATTGTGAGGAACTGTGGTGGGCTGGCCCTGGCTGGATGTCAGGTGCGCACCAAAGCCACTCTAGCACTCCCCTCCTCAGCTGGGCAGGGGAGAGAAAATATAACGAGAAGCTCATGGGTCGAGAGAAGGACGGGGAGAGATCAGGCAGCAATTACCATCACGGGCAAAACAGACTTGACCTGGGGAAATTAGCTTACTTTATTACCAATCAAATCAGAGTAGGGTAATGAGAAATAAAAACTAAATCTTAAAACACCTTCCCCCACCCCTCCCTTCTTCCTGGGCTCAACTTCACTCCCGATTCTCCCCCTCCTTGCCCTCCAGGGGCGCAGGGGGACAGGGAATGAGGGCTGTGGCCAGTTCATCACACACTGTCTCTGCCGCTCCT
>NW_010511188.1:0-482 GCF_000687285.1 Phaethon lepturus | reverse complement strand
AGTCGGCAGATCAGGACCAAACCTCAGTATGATGTGATGGACGGGTGAAGTTAGTCGCAGCAGGATGATGTGTTGTGCATCTGAGGCTTGCAGCTGGTGTATCTCATGCAATCCATGTTCATGGTCTATGGTAAAGATATTGATCTTAGGGAAATTACTGTAAGAGATAACTAAAGAAAGGATGATAAGCAGTATCATACAACAACTGGCACCATACAGTTCAAATTATGGGGTGTTCTCAACTAAAATCAAATCTCCTTGAGGTACACATCAAGCTTCCCCATCCTCCTGCATCACCCACCAGGTGCACCCAGGTCCTTGAGCAAAAACAGTCCCACGAATGGGTTTGCCCTTGCCCAAGGTGGGAATAAACCAGATTGTTTTCCCTAACATATTTCTTATGTGCACCATGGGGACTTTACCCCCTTCTACAGTACTTAAAAGTTCTGATTGAGCAGGGCCAGCTCGATTGACAGATCCCC
>NW_010511187.1:32232-53862 GCF_000687285.1 Phaethon lepturus | reverse complement strand
TTGGGCCCCTCACTACAAGAAGGACTCTGAGTTGCTCAACTATGCCCAGAGAAAGGCAATGAAGCTGGTGAGGGGTCTGGACAACAAGTCTCATGAGGAGCGTCTGAGGGAACTGGGATTGTTTAGTCTGCAGAAGAAGAGGCTGAGAGGAGACTTTATCATTCTCTACAGCTACCTGAAAGGGGGTTGTGGTGAGGTGGGTGTTGGTCTCTTCTCCCAAGTTATTAGGGGTAGGATGAGAGGACATGGCTTCAAGTTATGCCGGGGGAGTTTTAGATTGGATATTAAGAAAAACTTCTTTACTGAAAGAGTAGTCAAGCATTGGAACAGGCTGCCCCGGGAGGTCGTGGAGTCACCATCACTCAAAGCGTTCAAAAAATGTGTAGACTTGGCAAGTCGGGACATGGTTTATTGGGCATGGTTGTGTTGACTTGCCAGTAGGACTTGATGGTCTTAAAGGTCTTTTCCAACCTTAATGATTCTATGATCCTATGGTAAATCCACCATTTTGCATGGTCCGAGTACTACCCAAAAAATACAACACAGAAGAAAAATATGTAATGAGACAGACCAAAGCATGGCTAAGTCTACATAGAAAAAGTAAAATCAGATTGTTTCAAAAGCGTCTTTTCACTTTTTTTTTTTTTAACAAGCTTTATGTTCATGATCACTTTGATTGCATTTGAGTAATCTTTTTTGAGGGATGTTATGTACAACCTACTTGGCACCACGAGAAGACACTGAGTATTGTAAAGAATATGACAAAGTTAAAGCAGTATCTTTCAGAAAAACAGATAGGAGAAGGAGGTGATAAGAGTGTCAGATGAACACATATCAGCTCAGTTCTGTATCAAAGGGCTGGCTACTGTTTCACAAACCTGGGTTTCACAGTTTCTGATACAGTCATAATTATTTTTAGAGATCCTGTGAATTTATATTTACTGTATTGAAGACATCTGAGAATAGAACACTGATCTATTAATTTCATGATGGTTTTAAACTTCAGGCTCCAATATACCAGCTCACATTCCTTTTCTCTTGCTTATGTCAGCTCTCATTAGAGCTGTGGCCAGTAAAATATGGCCACATTTTACTTATGTGGCCATAGGTAAAATGGATGAGTTTGCTGAAACCTACAACTATCGTTGTCAGAAACTTTTCAATCAGAGCTGTGAAATGCCTTCTTTCAGACCACAGCTGCGTGTTTGCTAGAGTAAGTTAAAGGAAGGAATTTGACCGCTGATTTACTCATTATACAGTTCAGGGCAAGTCATCCCGGATCCCCATCCTGTGTCCAAATCTATCATAAAAAGGAAATCGGGAGCAGGAAAAATACAGTGTTCAAAAACTGTCAGAGGGGTTTCAAAGTCAGCAGGCACTTCATATGGTCTGAAATTTTCAGACAAAATCATGATCAAACTACAGTTTTAATTAACATTGCCTATAACAAAAAAGAAAATACAGAATAACAGAGCAATTGCTCTAAGTTGAAAGAATCATGCATCAGGAGTTACGGCTTTACACAAGATCTCACTCTTACACTTCAGGGTAGAGGAACTACATTCTTTTTCCCTAAGCTAAACAGTAAGTAACGTTAGAAATGTTCCTTGGGTACTATTTTTGGTTGATTCCAAATAGGGAATACTTATTGGCATTTAGAAATTTCTTGGCCTTTACAGTATAACAAATTGTTATCTTCAGCACTAATGACAGGTATTTCAATATTTAAAGGGTTACTTTAATCAGGAATTCTCCTATTTTATAGGATGCTGGAAAGGCTCAATGCCCTAGGGAACATTCATATAATAAGAAATTTCTTGTAACAGCTGCTATTAGAAATGTTTAACCTTATTTCAACTGTAGCCAAAAGTAGGGTACTGCGTAAACCTGGGGGAAAAAAAAAGTATAAATGAAGTATAGGAAGAAATTAACATTCCAATCAATACATTCTTCATGACTTCTCTCTTATTTTTGCTAAGATCATCATATTATAAAATGGCTAGGATTTTAATAATCACTGTATCTGCAAACCATATATTCTGCTTAGCAACATTATCCCATTCTGAAAGATAAAAATGTAAAAGATGCTACAACTTAGGCCCAGAAGAGATATGCCAAATGTTGTGTTTTATTTAACTAGTCCATATTTTCCAGAAGCAATGTACTCTTTATATATTAGAGGTTATTTATTAAGAAATTACATGACGGTCACACTTGTAATTTCTCAGAAAATTTGGATTTTCTTAATTAAAAAAAAGTATGATTGTTTAAAATAATGAAGGCCTATTATTTAAAACTGTGTTAATATTTACAGATTTTTATTAAGTTAGTAAAAAAAAAAGTCTCAGATTCAGATAAGCACCAGTCTTATGCGTAACACTTTGAAAAATATACAGGATACGTTCAATCAAATACTTCATTTTCTATTCAGTAACCAAACAGGAAGCAAGAAAGGCAGGGAAAGATTAAAAAAATTTCCATTTGTATTAAATGAAGAGAGTATATTTTCTTTTCTTGAGAAAAATTAAAAACCTCTTAAACTAGTTTCCTGTTGAATTAAATATTCCTATATGCAGAAAAGGTCACCTAAGTATCCTTTTAATAAAAGTAAAATAAACATACTTAATTTTCTTTTTTTTAGTGGAGTTGACTCTGTCCATATCTGATGTATTGATCATGTTGCAGGTTTCTATAACAGCTGTTGCTAAATAGTCATTGCCTATTACAGAACATACTAGCCTAGAATTCAAAGAATGGGACTTGTATTCTTGAATTCACCATTGATCTTCTGAATGTCTTTATGAAGTTATTGCCTCTTGCTATGTTCTCCATACTTCTGCTTACTTTCAACATGAGTATATGTATTTCTCTGTGAGGAAGCTCAGTAAATGAACATTTACCTAAGATGATGTATTCTGATTCTTAATCTCCTGAGTGATGCACAAAGTGCACAGAGTTTAGCTTAAATAAACTTCTTTAAATGTTTTTTTGTCTTGAAGAGTAAATTTTATTTTAGTCTATTTCTAATATTTCACTTCACAATCACTAATAAAGCAATAGAAGTAAATAAGTGATAACTTTTGGAGCATCTAATGCTGAAAGTTCTGGGTTATCCCCTAAACTGTAGCTCACAAGGCATTCAAGAAAATTGAAAAATAATTCTTATCTGCAAGTGCTGCTTCCCTGATGACTTTTTTTTTAAGATGACGTTCTGATAGCCCTTTCAGTACATCTTCCATATAGTTTGTAAATATTCCAGACTATTGTCTCACATAGACATGAAGGGAACTGTGCTACTTCCTATCCTTTAAAAGAATCTCTATATTCAGGATGCAAGTTACATGGATAAAAACCCTACCTTAAACTAATATATTTTGAATATTTTGTAAGATAGTATAAAATGTCCCAATCGCTAAAGTGCAAGTAGTTGGTTACAGGCAACAACCAAATCTGTTTAACGTCTGCAGGTCAGCCTTGCACTTTGTAGGATGTCGTCATTGTCAGCTATTTTTGATCGATTATTCTATTTCTCAGAATTATCAAGGAAAAATAAAACAGGAAACATAGAAAACAGTTATTTAGAATACAAACTTCCAGCGTACTGAATTTGAAGTAGTTCTTTGAATAGTGCTGATCCTGCAGTTGTCCTTACAAATTAAAAAAAAAGAAATCTGAAAATCACAACTATCTTACCAGCATACTGAGGAGAGTCTAACTTCTGGTATCACACTCTTGAGTACAGGAACTTTCTGCTGAATCAGCCTGATTCAATTACATTGTTAACGAATGCCATGTGGTAGTGATCGGTGAGACTAACCAAAGACCCTGCTTAGAAATTTTTAATGCAGTCTTGCTTTCCCTGTAAACAACAGTGAGCATGTTTGATTTTACCAATAAAGGAAAGATGTTTGGTTGTTTCCTAAGTAGAATATAGTTTATTGTGTACATATTAACTATATTAATATCTGACCAACATTGCTATTTGTCATTTTTCTGATCCTGTGTTCTACTTACTTCTTCTTATAAACAGAAAATTGTATAGATGACTCATTAGAATTTCCAAAGCAGTATCTCTCTATATATTGTTGCCCTAAGCTACCAATTCAATTTCTCTTAGGCAGGGTATATCAGTCATGCACACTGAGTACTGCCTTCAGGAAAAAAAAAAAAAAGTGGAAAGGGTAAAATGTCACCAGTTTAGACCTTCAGAAGTAACTTGTCTTTTCATGTTTCTAAATGTAAATTTTCCTCATTGAGGTGACATAGAAGATGTTGCCAGATATGGGAATTTTAATATATTCTCCTTTTAAGTATCGTCTTTTGACAGATACCAAGATGCAGGCAATTTGTCCTTGATGAGTAAGCTATATATGTAACTGATTACCAGACTGAGATATTTCTTTTTCTGAGTGATTTGTTTCCTGTTATTATCTTTGCAAATGACAGTCAAGTTATTAAAATGAAAGGAAGACCTTTTCTGCAGTGAGAGAAGATGTTGCCTTTTAAGGAAAGCAATTCGAAAGTGAAAACTGGGTAACTTAAATTGAAAGGTAAAAGTCCTATTGATTTAAACAGCAGGTGGATTTCATCATGAATGTGAGAAAAATTTGTCCCATAGGTTATTGAATATATTGAGTGCAGTTATGAAGAAGAAATAATAATTCAAGCTTTGTGTTATTCTGGCAGGCATGAACAATGGATTTTTTCCTTTTCTATAAATTTTATCTTTCAGAAGAGTGTAAAATATTTTCTCATAAATATTGTCCATGTACACATCCTCCATGAAGGTCATAAGGGGAGGAAGGGGCAAACTATTGAGTTTTAAAAAATATATCCCTTATGAAGATAGATTTTTATTAAATAACTTTATAAAGGGGTCTAAGAGATAATAGAAAGCAAAAACACTCATAGAAAAGTAGAAGGCTAGTGAGGCTTGATTCTCTCTTATCAGACACAGGCATAGCTAGCTGGCTTCAGTAGGCACTATAAAGACGTCAGTAAAATTAGCTTGCATTTCAACTGAGACTTGACTACAATCACAGGAAAAATCAAATAAAGCTTTTTCACAAAGGCCAAATTTTTTCTTTCCTGATAAAATAACCAAGCGATTTAAACTCTGCACTTCTAACAAGCAGCAGAAACTTCCATAAACCAAGATAAGTGATTCAAATGTCCTTGCTTTAAAAACAGACTTTTAGCATTTGCAACTGAAGATGAGATCATTTCTGAAAAGAAAAAAAAAAAAAAGTAGGTGAACCTGGTATCCCAGAGACCAAGCAGATGCAAACACTCATGAGCTCTGAGCAGGCAGTTTGCAAGCTGGGAGCTGTATTTTACCTATGAAGGTGTGAGAGGCAAAGCCATGGACCTATTGGTGCCAATCTGACTGATGATACTCTGACAGCTCTTAATCTCATACACAACAGAAGGAAAGCTCTTTTTTTTTCATGGTTTAATGATTTCTATGCCATTAATAGTTAGGAGCTGCAGTCACAGGCAAGAACAACTGTTGCATTGGATAAACCAACCATCAGGAAGATGGTTCCTTCTCCAGCGACTTTATGATGTAAATTAGATAATCACGCTCAGAGATCCTCGTTATGGTTGTATGGAGAAAAGCAATTATCCTCCTATCACTCCACTACTGTGAACAAGCAAGTTTGCCCCATTTAGAAACCTATAATCCAGGTTAGAAGAAAAGAGAACTCTCTCTCTTCTTTGAGAAGTCATCAGATGAAGCGATGTAATTCTTCCCAAAAGCAAGGGAAAAGTAGAGATGAAATTAGTATCTTATGAGTCATAGCTTGTTCTTTCTTTCTTTTATTTTGGTAGCACAACATCTGTAAGCCACCCTTTATTCAAGGATATTCAGAATTGGATTTCTTGTATTTTTATCAAGGACAAATCCAAGTCCTTGATGAAAAACAATTGAGAGTCTAGGGTAGAATGTGTGTTTGATTCCTCCTATTTTCCACAATAAAATAAAAACAATAAGTAGAGAGTGGGGGGGGTTTAGTTTGGTTAGTTTTGTTTTTTTCCCATCTGACCAAGAAACAGAGATTCTGGTGATATTTCTTTGGTAAAAGGAAAGTGATATAGAAGTCAAGAAGCCTCACAGTCAAACCACCTAAAAGTTTACAGTAACTAAGTCATGTGTATCAAAGGCATAAGCTTTAATGGTGATTTTTCTCCCTAAGAGATTCTCAGCAGAACAAAAGTTTCACTGATTATGTCTTGCTAGGACAAACACAATCCCATTAAATGTATAAGGGCATGGAATTTTTGTCGTGATTAATTAGCCTTAGTCTGGTACTGGTTGTGCACTAAACAATCTTCTGTGTAAATGGATGTATTATTTGACAGTTTTCTACTGATCTGAAATACATTTTCATAGAAACTCAATTAGTCATGGATGAGATTATAATAGAAAAGAGGGAGGTAGCTACTTGATATTCAAACGTATAAATATTTTCACGGAGTACAAATATTTACAATCAGACGTTATTTGTTATACATGAAACACAAATGGAATGTGAAAAAGCATACTTATGATATTGTTTCAAAAACAGAGTCAGGTACCTGAGTAAATGTTAAACATTTTTTTAACATTTCTAACAAATGAAAACACAAACTTATGCAGCATACATACAGAGATTGGTTTTGATTTTCTTTACATGTCTAAGATCTGATTTTATGCAAATTAACATTGTATCAGTGAAGAAACCTATGTTCCTTTTGCTTTTATTCTCTTCTCTTAAGCTCTGCTAAAGGATATAAGAATTTATTTTACCCTTACACAGATCCCAGAGTGGGTATTTAGTTTTAGGCAAAATACATAATACATTCCACAGATGGTGTGGGAAATGGGGAAAAAAATACAAATGGAAAATTCTGAAACCGTTTTTTTGCTTGTTATAAGCCTTCTCGCTTTTCCAACAGTAGTTTTATTACACCTCTCATTGTTACACAGTCTCCTAGTTTATATAAGACTTAAATGAACCAGTGCTATCACAGGAGACCTGGTACTAATGAACGCCAAAAGAACACATTTTTTTGATTCCCTAAATGGAAGTCATCATTTTCAATTAGAAAGCAGAAGTGAGAAGATGAAAATTGATGGCCTCTCTTAGCTGCTAACCTTTACCTGCAGATATCTATTGAAGAAAGGGCTTAACATCCATCACCAGGAAAAGCTTTATTCATTCAATATTCTATGCACCTTATACAGACTTTCAGAGCTATTAAAGCAAAAATACATCGTTCTGCAATGGAAGCCCCAAAACCACACATACAGTCGGTATACTGTATATTCATACAGTGTATATTCCTATACTGTATATTCATATAGTGGCTAGTACAACAGAGCTGAGGCTTGATAGGGTATTGTAAAGCAGTAAACATATTTTGATCCTTCAGTGCCAGTCAGTCTATGATTGCAGGAAATGACATGGAGGTCTGAAATAATTCAGGAAAGAATGCATTTGTTTTGTGCCATCTTTCCAAGAGTACATATCATTAGCTAGTGCAGTCATGCAACTTAAACCCTATGAACCATTGCACAATGCTCCCCTGCCTCCTCTTGAGGAGCATACTGACATTACCAGCTGCCTGACATACACCTTTGCCATTCTGCTTTTTGTTATCAATCAGGCTCATTTCCAAGGGATGGCTACAATGAGTTACATTTCACATTTTTTTTCCTTCTCATTTCTCTATAAAATATTGCAGCCCCCTGCAATTATGGAGGATGTAATACAAAATTAAAGATTTAGCATATATTTCTTTCAGTCAGACAGAATCTTTATAATAATATTAAAAGCATACATTTATACTTTTGAGGAAACTATGCAAAACCCTGTTTAAAACACAGACTATTACGCTGGTGGCTTCTTATGAAACTAACGGGTTAAATACATTGAAATTTGACCCATTTGTGTTGACTAGTAAATTTCTTATTGACTTCTATGCACTTAGAATTTCATCCACAGTCCTTTTCCTACAGTAAGCTACAACGTAAACAACGTATGTATTATCATTATATCATCATCACATTTCAGCTTGATGGTCTAAATTAGAGAATCTAAAAAATATTGTGAAAATATTTTACATCCATATTAAGACAATGTTTTAAATTACATGTGGACTTTCTCTTCTCCCCTATGTTTGTTCTATTATATAAAAACATTCCAAACCTTTCACCTTCGTTTGACTGACATGAAGTCAAGTGTAAAGTTTCAGATTTCAGTGAATAAAATCCTTAAGATCCAAGCTGACAAGAGAACTCATATTGCATAACAAATTTTAAAAAGAAAAAAAAAGGTAAAAAATGGACATTATGGGAAATATCCAGTGGAGTCCTTACGATTTATGCCACCACAGGATCTAGCCCATAGATATGAACAGCACTATAAAGGAAGTACAATGTCCTGACTGACTTGATTCTCCAGAATATGAAGCAAAAGAAAAGAAAAAATGAAGAAGTCCTGCCTTTCCAGTCAAAGATTTCTTGCACAGATTCAAGAGTGTTTCAGATTTCCACAGTATCTTTCCACTTTTTTTTCATTTCTCTTGTGGACATTATAATCCCTTAACTGCTAAAATTGATATAATTGATGTTTTTATCACTGAGTTTTTATCACTGTTCACAAAGTATAGCATCTGATTTCAGTAAGAGCCTTAATAAAAAAGCTTGACAGCTGCCATTAAACCTTTACAGTATGTAGCTGGAAATGGGCTTTCATGCAAGTTGCTAAGAGTAACTTGTCACTTTCAAATGCAAGCTCAGCTCTACGTCCCTTATGGTCGGTGCTCCAGTCTGTGCGGTGTTCTGGCTTCCAACCCCTTTTAGAGTTCCCAGAACTACAAACTTTAATCAGGTTAACTCCTGCAGAAAAGCATATTAGTTGCACAGGGAAGAAAAAGGACAACAGTGTGGTCAGTAAGTCCCTGCCACGTTGTCCTGCACAACTGCCTGCTGGCCATAACAGTCTTAGATAAGCATTACAGATAAATCAGCTGGATAATTTATTAAGCCATTCATTTCTGCAAGATTAGATTTTTGAGAGAAACTACAGAGCAGGCCAGCACATCCTTGGAAGCATGAGCAACTAGTAACTTTCATTTTCTCCACTTAGAATTTATACTGAAATTCAGTAGTTGTAAGAACAACAACAGTAACTCCAGATTTAAATAGATTTGCCAATAACAAACATGAAATGGAAGGTTTTATAGCAAAAGTTGTTGGTTTTTTTCTGAATCAGTACATACTGTATTAGTTGTTGAAATAAATTTGAACTTCTCTTGAGCTTTAAAATCACTTTCTTTTTTTACCAAGTATCATTTTATAGTGACAGTTGCTTAATCTCTGGTTATTTCAATAGGTTGTTACACTTCTTTCATCACTAATTAAGAGAACAACAGTAAGGCAATACTTTCAGGTTTATACCAGGTTATCACTGTTACTGAGTTAATTTCTGAATTTTGTAATAGTAACATAAAATCAACAAGTTAAATAAATACAAAAAATGAACAGTAGGTGCCAGGCTATACTCTAAGCTTTTAATGTACTCAGCCTGCTTCATAGGTATATGTGAGGATGGAATTTGTCCCTAACTTTGATCTCTTCTTGCAAACTTTTGGGCGAAAGCTCCACTCAGTACAAACAAATTGAAACTACATTTAAATATAGCTCCAGTCTAAAAAACTCTTAAAGTACAAATTTTCACTATTGCCTCTCTGCAAATTTGAGATAATAATTCCTGTTTGTTTTTCTTCAATTATTTTTTAAGAGGTATATTACTAGTATGGAATGATTACTGCCTAAATGAACATAAAACCATGCAGTTTCAAGGAATGAATTAGGAATTCATGGAAAAAATATAGATAAATCATCTAAAAGCATGATATTTGAAAAATAAATGACATTCTGCCGGAAATTCTTACTTGTCAGTGTTATTACAGAAGAAAAAGAAAGGAAATTACTGAATTAATAACAAAGTTAATATATACTATGAGAAAATTGTCACATTTTCATACTCACATTTCAATTCATAGTATTGTTTTAAATTATTTCAGATAGAGTCACACTTACCTTGATGTTGCCAGAAATGTTCAAGTGATGACTACTGTGATTCCACATGTATGCAATACTAGGAAACATGACCTAAGTAAGCTAGAACTGCCTCATAGCATGTTAATATTTAGTGCCAATATGTCACTGATCAACATAAATATTTTAGAGCATTGATAATGATATTAGGAATTCAAAGTATCAAAGGAAAAAATAGGGAATAGAGATTCAACGTTTCTTTGCATAAGATTCAGAAAAAATGTCTTTTACATTTTATAAAAACATGTTTTGTATAAACTGATTAACTATGGAATGTAATTTCTACAAAATTTACATGGATTATATAAAAGAACCACCTTAATACTAAAATGCATAATGAAAACAGAATTTTGACCATCAGTCAATGTGACAAAAAT
Organism: Phaethon lepturus; assembly: GCF_000687285.1. Taxonomy (NCBI): domain Eukaryota; kingdom Metazoa; phylum Chordata; class Aves; order Phaethontiformes; family Phaethontidae; genus Phaethon; species Phaethon lepturus. The sequence continues at coordinate 43,377 of NW_010511187.1, read as the reverse complement.
TCACTGATACATATACGTTTTATCATGTTCAGAAATCTTATCAAAAAAGCTTTCAATTACATAAAAATATACCTCTCAAAACTATGCCTCAAAGTCTGTGAGTTTCAAATGAGTTACAGAGATTTGAATGTTATATTTACTATACAAGCATGTTTAATATTTTCACTATAGTTTATTTGCAACGCCAATCTCATAGCATGGTTTTAAAAAACAGGTTTTTAGTTTCTAAGACTCTAAATTACTTTATCTCATTTTCAAAACTGCACGTAGCACACACTTATATGAATACAGGCAGCATTTTGTGCATTTGATTCTTCCTTTGGAAGTAGCTAATGCATGAGATCAGACTGTTTTTTCAAAGTATCAGCATTTGATTGGGTGTCCTTCACATATTTATTATAAAGATATACAAGTCCTCACTCTTGTCCATCTAAAGTTCAGATACTCTATCCATATTTGAACATTAATACAAACATTGTCTCAAAAAGTAATAGAACACCTGTTACTCGTAATTTCTGAAGCTGCTTATCAAATCAGGACACTTCATGCACTGACCAAACACCAGCATAAGTATATAATTTCAAAAACCAAACCTCTAATTCTTTCACACACAGTAGGGACAAACTTGTTAAAACTATGTATTATAAATCTTAGTTAACACAATTTTCTTCAAGAAAGTAAGTATGCTCAGAGTGATGAACAAGCACCATCTTACTTCATGAGTGATCAAAACTCAATGAATTACCTAAAAATCGTATCTTTTGAACTTCTTTTACATTGTCTTGTAGCTTTTTGTTCTGTTTGACTACATAGGCTATGATAAGAAGTATTTTCTGAGAGCATGCTTTACCAGCCTGGTCAGCTGGGTCATTCCATCAGCCTGGAGGAAGTAGATTTTGTTGCATTTAGTAAGAAGAACTCTCTGTCAAAGGTTCTTGCTAAATTCCAGTTTTGACAATCACATTTCAAGAATGTCCATACTTGCCCCTGACTACAGAATTACATAGAAGTTATCTAAGCTTGTTGGGAGTTCAGACACTGTATAAGTAAGCCATATGAGAGCAGAAGAAGATATTAAGTGCATTTATGATTTTAAGACACAATCACAGTGGTACCGTGTACTCACCCTATGAAAGGAGCATATCTAACATTAGAAACTCTATGACTGTACACATAGCTTCTGATGTCACTGTAACTTAAGTATTCTTTGCTTCTGATGTTTGAAACAGAAGTAGTGACATGACAGTCCAAAAACAATGGGATATGGATGGAGTTTATAAGCTGCATTTGCACAAATACAATTTCTCTGACTTAACAACAGATTTAAAATAAGAGGAAAAGATAAGATTTACAAAAAATGATTAACAAAGAGCATAATTCTGATGTCTACAAAAATGTGTTGGTAGCAATGGAATTAACACTTTTGTGTCATTGCTGGGAATCAGCAGTTCCACTGAAGTAGACAATCAGCTATGACAACTGACACAGTTACCGGCCAACTAAGACAGCCTCGCCAGGAAATCTTCTTCATGAAGATTAGAGATGTAGGTGATGCCATGTAGTGAAGTTTGCATTGGCTTCAGCAATGCAAACAGTCACTATGAGCTAAATTGAGCTTAAATAAACCTCCTTTCTTGTGTAAGCATGAAATTGTGATTTACTTAGCACACTCCAGATCCTGGCTCATTCGCACATGCACTAATCTACCTCTGGCCTTTTCTACCAGCAAACCACCTTTACGTTTCCTGTGCTAGCGGAGTCACACACACTGGAGATAGAGGGCTGTCTGGAGGCACAAAGGGAAGAGATATCTGAATGTCTGAATTTAAAATACCCACAAAGGAGTCATGCTGTACAACAATTACACTAGTAAAGATAAAATTTGATGTATTGTAGACTATTGTACACTGCCAATATGAAAGAATCTGGCTTGAGAGGTCATATAGTACTTACTTGCTTTGATTATTGCTGAATTGAATTGAATCGAATTGAACAGAACAGAACAGAACGGAACGAAATGGAATGGAATGGAATGGAATGGAATAGAATATAGTTCAGTTGGAAGGGACCTACAATGGTTAGTTAAATCCTAAGCAGTTCTTTTACAACGTATACTATTTCAGTGCATTCAGTTTTAACTTGCAAATCAGGCACTCAGTGAAGTAAAGAAAGCTAAGGTTCTCAGTAACTCGCTGAAGTACAGATCCTCCTTCTAACTGAACTCTGATTTATATTACACTGTCTAATGTGATCGTTTATGGAGAGTATAATTGCATGTGGATATAATTTCTATTGAAAGGAAGTCCAGCCTTTTAAGATAGAGTACTTAAAATGGATGCTTATTGCCAAAAAGGGAAATAGATAAGAGATAGACTATTCTTATCTGCATGATTTGGAATTCTAAGAGGAAGAAAATGTTAAATTGTGAGTGGTCTTGGAAATGTTAAGTCAATTTTACAATTTTGAATTCTGAGTGTGTCTCATTTACTGCAGTAGATGTTTCATTTACCTCTGGCTTCCTAAATATCTGATTCATGTTTCTAGAATTCATCTCTGGTTTTGCCTTTAATAGCTCACACAAGAATACCAAGTTCATATTTGAATACAACAACTTTTTTGAAAATAGCTTAAGATTTTTTTCTTCAAAGTGTATAACATCATGACCGAATTTAACTGCATAAAAAATTGTGCTGGAGCTTTGGGACTTTGGTTTTACTGTTTGGGGTTTTTGTTTTGTTGGGTTTTTTTGTTTGATTGCATTTTGTTGGGTTTAGTTTTTAGGGGTTTTTTAGTGGTTGTTTTTTTTTTGTGTTCTTTGTTTTTGTTGTTTTGAGGCAGTGATTTGTTGGATTTAGTTTTTGTATTACACAAGATAAACAAGGATTCAGAACACTGAAGTCTCACCATAAGACAGACAATTCAGGCCATATCACTGTAAAACAATAATAATCATAAATCCCTCTTCTGTATTTTTCCTATCAACATGATCCTGAAAAAGGATTTTATAGTGTTTATAGTTACATTGGTAAGATGTTACTTTTTTTTCTTAAAGCACATCCATGAAAACTAAGAATGTAGATAATGAAGAGGAATTGAGCAGTGTCTAGACTGAGTGAGTCAGGTCATTCAAACCATCCCATTTTCTGTAATACTAGAACATTCTTTGAATTAGGATATCTATTTTGCCTAATCCTCCCACCCTGATGAATTTCCATTATTTCCATTAAATAATTCCCTAAATAGTTTGGGAATTTTGAAAATTCAACTCAGTTCTTGAATAACTTAAAGTTATTATTAAAAATACTATCATCCTACACAGTGCTTAAAGCATGGGGTGGGAAGACAGTGGGATTTAGTACATCTGTGTATTACAGTAATGAATTTATTAAGATACAGGAGCACTGCCTTGCACTGCGAGAAGTTAACAATTTCCTGTAGCTCCGGCAGTGTATTCAGTTGTCACCCTGAAGAATTATGAGTAGGAACAGAAACTGAGCTGGGCAGAGGCAGGAACCTCTCAAGCCCTAAAAGACACAAGAAATTAAACACAGCCCTACAGCACTCCACTTTGAATAGGGAACACTGTACTAGGTAAAAGGAAAAGCTAAATATTTTTATTTTATTGTCCCAAAAATGACCTATCTAGTGAATATATTTTAATAATGGTAAACTTATACTCAAAGGGAAAATGTGGCCTTCAAAATAACACCAACAAGCCATACTATTGCTGCATGCATGCTTGCGGGCCTAGAAATCTCAGGAAGAATAATTTGAAAAGTATTTTTATTCAAAGGATAGAGAGGGATAATTAAAAAGTTGGAAAGTCTTGGGCCCAGTTTTCTGCTATTTTGACGTAGTGCCACTTGAACACAGAGAGAGAGGGATGATGTACTTATTCCCAGAGCAGGTCTGCAGTCCTCCAAGATGGAGAGAAATTATGCTTCTTCTGTATTCTGGAGTTACAGATAAATATTGTTCAGTGCACAATCTAAAGGCTTATATTTTAGCCAGATGTGAGAACAAAACATGGAGATGAAGATATTTGTCTCTATCATCCAGTTAAAAATGTTTTATAGCCCTGAAGGTCATCATGTTACAAGTACCAAAGTAAAGCCTTTTTTCTGTCTGGGTTGCCTGCTTTCTGATTAACTTGAGACTAGAATTTTCAGTGTCTCACTTATAGCCAACAGGCAACCAGACTTCCACCTACAGAAGATGGAGAAGCCTTGTATATATGGTGCCTGCTAAAACCTGGTTTTAAAATTCAATGGGTGCAGTGTTATGTGTTAAAGCCAGGTCTTTCCAAATCATAAGATTTTACTAAGTTATAGGATGATAACAGATTCCATCTGTTATTATTCAAGGAAAAGAAACCCATTTCATTTATATTTTATTACCTTGAAAAATATTCCATGGCTATATAGATATTTCTTGAGGCCAAACTCAGTGAAGGGTAGTCAGGTAAATTAAGTGGTCCTTAACAATTTTCATTTTCTCTCAACTATGAAGATGCATTTCTAAAATCCAGGCTTTCTTAAACATATGTAATCACTGTTACTGATTCATTCCCAGGATTCAAACCAGGATTTATTCCCATAGTTTAAACCTCAGGAAGCTGATGCTAGCAGCAGCGGTGGCAGCAGCAGCAGTTGCCTCCTGCTGAGAGCAGTGCGAGTCTTGCAAGGTCACTGGGGTGTGTCTAAGGGAGTTTCTGGGCTCCCAGCACCCTTGGAGATAGGTTTCATGTGACGGGTGGGCAAGAGTGGGTGATGCCAGCTGTCCTCGTGACCATTTCAAACCCTGGGAAGCCACATATTAACCAGCCCCTGGAGGAATGCCAGCCACGAGGATCAACCCTAACAGGGACAGCACTGGTTGGGAGAAGTGTCATCAGTCTGTGTGGCAGTTCACGTGGCAGGGCATGAGGGAAGAGCTGCCAAATCTGCCAGTGACAGGACTGCTGCCTGCTCTACTCGCCCGCGGACTTAGGTTGCAACTCCAATTGTCATCCCAGCTAGCTGATGGCTGTGCAAGCCTACCCAGAAGCTTGAGGTCTCGAGGGAATTAGAATTAGAAGAAGAATGTCTTTGAAAAGAATTACCATTTTATAAGTGGACTATTTTTTCTGGGACCTATAAAGAGACTGTGACCTGCTGAAAGAAAGTGGTGTCCACCCACCTCAACTCCAAGGCTGTAGTCAAATCCTGAATGGAAGCACTACAGTCTACTCATACTGATGTCTCCACTCAAACAGATCTCCCAAGGACTGCAATAGCTGTCCACGTGTTAGGTTGCATGGAGCTCCAGTACCTGGAAGTCCTCTTAGCAGCTGAAAGCAACGGTGGATGTCATAACTGCAAGAATGCCCAGCTGCGGGAACTCCTCAGTCAAGTAGCTGTGTTACAAGAGGAGCTCAACAGGCAACACAGTATCCAGGAATGTCGTCCCAGCCTGAGCAACAGCCCTGCTTTAAGGCTGTGCAAGGGGAAGGTAAGCCTGAATCCAACCTCGAGCTGTCTCACACAGCTAACTCACAAGATGAAGGAGACTGGACCCTTGTCTCTGCTTAGGGCAGAATAAGAACCTTTCCCCATCCCCTGAAGTGCTCCTATATAACAGACATGATGTTCTGGGTTTGGACAATGAAGAGCATGTGAGTAACGGACAGAATCCAGGAGAAGTCAACCATGTAAACTTGATCCAACCACCCACCTGCATTAGAACCACTGCCACCAGAAAAGCACATAAGATATTAGGAATCGGATAGTCTCTACTGAGAGCCAAGGCACCTATTTGCCATCCAGACAATTTCTCTAGGTAAGTTTGCTGCCTACCATTCATGACACCTCTGAGAGGCTGCCAAGCCTGATGAACACTACAGAGTATCTTCTGTTCCTACTGTTCCATGTAGGGTCTATTGATACTGCAACAAGGCAACTTAGATTATATGCCCCCCAGAGCAATATTAATAAGTATCAGGAACACAGGTGGTGTTCTCTACCCTCTCAGTCACAGGAAGAAGTTCAGGATGGGGGAAGCAAATTGAGCAGCTAAATGCCTGGCTGTGTAGCTGATGCCATGCTCAAGGTTTTGGCTTCTATGATCATGGATGCACTTTTGAGAAGCCAGGTCTCTTGGAAGCTAATGGGATTCATCTGACCAAGTGAGGCAAGAGTCTCTTGGCCAACAAGCTGGCCAGACAGCTTTAAAGTTGATTTAGCAGTGGAAAGGGATGGAGTTTTGGGTAATAGAGAAGAGCTGGGGCTGCTGATATATTAGGAACCAACATGGGGACACTTACAAAATGTCCCAAAGAATTAGGGCATTTTCCTCTAAAAAGGTGACCCGGTCGATAACCCAGCTGAAGTGTCTCTATATCAATGCATGCAGCATGGGTAACAAACAAAAGGAGCTGGAAGCCACTGTGCAGCTACAAAGCTACAATCTAATCATTGTCACTGAAACGTGGTGGGATGAATCACATGAGTGCTGCGATCAGTGGTTATAAACTGGTGGGGGGGGGTTACCTTCTATATAAAAAGATAGATTGACTACACATAGCTGTCTCTGAAAACCTGTGATGAACTGGTTGAGAGCTTATGGGTGAAAATTAGAGGCCAAGCCAACAAAGGAAACCTCGTACTTGGTGTTTACTACAGGACGCCCAAGCAAGGAGAGGATATCAATGACTTTTCTTACTTCAACTACAGGAAGCAATGTGCTCACAGGCTCTGACCCTGCTGGGGACCTTCAATAACCCTGACACCTACTGGAAGAGAAGTACAGCAAGCTATAAGCAGTCCAGAAGACTGTTGGAGTGTATTGAGGGTAATTTCTTAATTCAGGAGACAGACTGCACAACCAGAAGAGAAGCATTACTGGACTTGTTGCTTACGAACATAAATAAAGTAGTAAGAGTGGTCAAGACTGGTGGCAGCCTAAGCTGCAGTGATCATGCCCTGGTGGAATTCACAATCTTGAGGGTATGGGTCAGGTGAAGAGTAGGGTCATGTGAGAGACTGGACCACGGGGCATTTGTCTCAAAGGTTGTTTGTCTGGGCATGAATTCCTTTGGCTGGTGATGGGCATGGCTGCAGGGCCACAGAAACCTCTGATTGGTGCTACAAGGCCCAATCATGCACCATCACATCATGCGATAGTCGTGTGATAGTCATGTGAGGAGTGGGGCTGGAGCTGTGTGAAGCATAGGTGCATGTGCAGATGGGCAAGTACACGTCCTTGTCATGGAAATTGCAACCCTTGAATGAGAATAAAAGGGACTACCAAGACAAGCCCTCATGTGTGTGGGCCGCCGCTGGGGTGATCACCCACCACCGAAACATCGAGAAGCTTGGACCCCGGGACACTGCAGATCCATGGTGGTGACTATCCTTGCAAGTCAATCCCAAATGCTTGCTTGATTTCTGTCTTTTTAGTCCATTCTGTCCTATAGCTACTAATTTCTTACTTTTGATAAGGAGTTATTGCTACTAATTTTTTACTTTTGATAATAAAAGTTGTTTTGGGTATATGGCATTTGACCTCATTTGTGTCTTAATCTCGCTCTTGGGATCATATCAAAACCTCCCCCGACATTGGATCGGGACAGGTCAGGATCCTGCATTTCAGGAGAGCAAACTTTAAATTGTTTAAGGAATTAGTAGATGGGAGCCCCTGGGATAAAGGAGCAAAAGAGAGCTAACAGCTCTTTAAGATTCATTTTTCTTAGACTGCAAAAGCTCTCTATTTCCACATGTAAGAAATCAGGCAAGGAAGGCAGGAGACCAGCTTGTCTCAGTAAGGATCTCCGGGACAAACTAAAGTGTAAGAAGGAAATGCACAGGCAGTGGAACCTGAGATATGTATCCTGGTAAGAACATAGGGATGCTGCCTGGATATGCATGGATGGGGTCAGGAAAGCTAAGGCACAGCTGGAGCTGAATTGGGCAAGGAATGCAAAGAATAAGATGAGCTTCTACAGCTATGTTGGTCAGAAAAGGAAGATGCGCTCCCCCCAATAAATAAGATCAGAGAACTAGTGAAAAACAGCATGGAGAAAGCTGAGGTACCCCACATTTTTTTTCCCCCGTTGTTATTCACTGGTAATAACTCTTCCCACATCTGTCAAGTCCCTGAACCTCAAGGCAGATATTGGAGGAATGGAGTCCTCCATTGTAGGTGAAGATCAGATTTAAGACCACATGAGGAATCTGAACATATGTAAGTCCCTGGGACCCAACAAGATGCATCTGAGGGTCCTGAGAGAACTGACAAATGTAGTCATAAGCCACTTTCCATCATATTTGAAAAGTCATGGCAGCCAGAGGAAGTTCCCAGTGACTTTAAAAAGGGTGATAAGGAGGACCCTGGGAACTACTGTCCAGTCAGCCTCACCTTTATGCCCAGTAAGGTCACGGAACAGATCCTCCTGGAAAATATGTCAAAGACAGGGAGATGATTAGACATAGTCAACATGGCTTCACCAAGGGCAAATCATGCCTGACTAATCTACTGGCCTTCTATGATCAAGTGGCTGTATCAATGGACAAGGGAAGAGCAACTGATGTCATCTATCTGGACTTCTGTAAGACCTTTGATATGCCTTCCCACCACATTCTTGCTGCTAAATTGGAGAGATATGGATTTGATGGATGAACTATCCATACATAAGGAACTGGCTGGCTGGCCACATCCTCAAGAGTTACAGCCATCAGCTCAATGTCCGAGTGGAAACCAGTAATGAGTGATGTCCATCAAAGGTCCATACTGGGATCAACACTATTTAATATCTTCATTAACAGCATAGTGGGATTGAGTGCACCCTTAGCAAGTCTGTAGACAATACAAAGATGAGTGATGCAGTTGACTTGCTAGAGGGAAAGGATGCCATCCAGAGGGATCTTGACAGCCTTGAGGAGTGCAACAAGGCCAAGTGCAAGGTCCTGCACCTGGGTCAGGGCAATATAGACTGAAACACACCAGATTTACAGAAATAAGTATAACTTTCAAAAGGAAGATAATCCAGACTAGAAGAAATGGATATAAATATTGTCAATCTTCAAACTGTATGTCATAATAATTTTCCTACTTTTAAACTTTTGTGAATAATCATATTTGTTTTCCATACTGTTGTTTACCTGAAGAAATCTATGTTTTCTCTTTATTTTTTTTACTTACGAAACAAGTTAAAAATACATGGAATTCACCTAATGCCTTCCAGTGTCTAGGCAGAACATAATGCATTCTCAAGAATCACATTTACATTTCACCCAGGAAGAAAAAAAAAGATATATGCTCATAAAACACAATTCCTCTGATATTTTTAAGTACTAAGTACTAAGATATTCTGAATATCTTCTGTTTTTCAAATTCAAACACAGGCCTTCTATAACAAAGAATAAATTCCATAGTGCCTCAAAAGTTACATTTGCCAGTTTTGAGAAGCAGTATTTAATGCTAAATATAAAACTGTATTTTTTCCTAATCCATTTAAAATCCTCACAGTTATTAGTTTTCATTTTCTTATATGAATGCCTCTGTATTGTGCCTTTTTTCTAAATGCCACAATATAAAAACATAGCATTCTGTCATTTTGGGGTTTTTTCAATATAAATGCATAAAATAGGAGTTTATCAATGCAAATACTGCATTTTTTTCTTTGGATTGATATGAGGCTGCTGGACAATGAAACATTTTAAACTACTTATAATCACCTGTATCCTTCAACAATTTTATTTTTAAGAAACCAAGAGAAAACCTTTTAAGAGATGCATTAAATAATCTTTTTTATAGATAAATAACTATCAATAAGTTCCTGGATATACACTTTATTTATCAACAACAACGATGTTTTTTGGTTTAAGATTCTTGAGTTCTTTACTTATATTTTTACTTTCCTTTTTTTTTTCTTTTTTTTTGTGTGTTTCTGAGTACCAAGTTTGCATGCATAAATATAAAAAATATGGTTTTATGTTCCTGGGTTTATGTTTAAATCTGAATCTAACATAGAAAAAATGCTCTTTTGCATTTAAACAAGAATCAAAATCAGGGACAAGAAAAAAATTCTCAGTACTCTGATGAGCTACAACATTATTGAAACACATTAACCACATTAATAGATAACTCAGCAAAAGAAGTTTTTTGAGTTCCAAAATAGTACGTGTCAAGAATATAGATCAGATTTGCTATCAAGAATAAATGATATTAAAAACCTTTGTAAAAGCCATCCTAAATAAAAAAAAAAAAAACCACATTAAAAGATTGTTATACTTTACCTTGTGTAGCTAAAATGCTGGAAATATGAGCATTCTAGCAGTCTATATGCTATTCTATACAGACTATATGCTTTTTCATTAAGACAAAAAGTATTTCTGATGTCTGTTACTATGAACAAATTTTTAGCTTAATTTTCTATGCAAAGGTAGAACTTCAATAAAAGAAACTTAATTTGGAGAAAGGCCTGGTACATGCAAACATCCAGGAGTCAGAATCACAGAGGAAGCAAAAAACATTTTTGGTCTGTTGTCATGGATCTAAGGTTATTTTGTTATTCAATCTAATGTTGACCAAAGAATATTTATAATGTCAAGAAGATGCCACTCTTGTTCTGTTTGAAAAACAGAAGTATTAATTTCTCTCAATATTACAATGCATCATTATGGAGTTCCTTATATTTAGGAAGATAATTTTTAATCGTTGAAACCCCTTGACTCCATATTACCTGCAAGTTAAATTTTATAATGTATATATCCCTGTTTTGTCTGTATTACCTCTATATCTTCTGCCCTAAAAACCAATTCACACACACAAAAAAATACAGATAAATAGTAACGTTTTCCCTCTTCCTACCATTACCAACTGTTTTGGAACTGGAGAGTACTCATTCTTGACTACATTTCTTCTTTTTTTTTATTTTTTTCCATGGAAGACTATAATGAGGAAAAAACACAAATTCTCAAAACTTGTTAAGTTACTGAGCCAAGAGCACATATGATAAGATGATAAATTTAATATAAACCAGCATTAACATCATTATAAATATCCAGTCATTTTTGTCTAAGATGAAGGCAGCTGTCAAAAAAAAGGGGACATGTAGCCTAGCCCAGTTTCCATAAAATATTGAACAGAATTCAAAATGAATATAAT
>NW_010511187.1:22085-32201 GCF_000687285.1 Phaethon lepturus | reverse complement strand
CAACAGTAGGAATGTTCTGTTTTAAAAACAACACTGGCCCAAGGATCTATGATTACTTAGTAGATAAATCGAGCAATAAAATATTTCTATGCAATTGGTGATGAATAAAAGAGTCACTTACTTACCTAAAACCCCCAGCCTGTAATTGAGAGTGACAACAATGACATTTCCGTAACTTGCGAGAATGCTGCCATCAATCATATTGCCCGTTCCCTCCATGTAAGATCCACCATGGATGTAAACCATAACGGGTTTCTTGCTGTTCTGATCATGAATGTCTGAAAAAATTCAAGTAAGGAAAACATAATAAAGTAATAAAAAATATGGAAATATGGCATTAGCAATTTATAACAGTGCTAAAAATATTCTTAATTATCTCCTATGTTTGCAATGTCATCATCACCACTTTAATCAGCTAGCTTACATAGTTCAAGATCATCTTACAAGCCTAATATTTATAGTTTGAATATCTCTCTTGGTTACTTCAAACAATATTTACTCTGAAATGTTCTCAGAACACTAGAAATGCCTTCAATATTACAAGGAATTTAATTAGAACATAAATGTCAAAAAACCTAAAGAGAAAAATCAAATTATTGAATAATCTTGAGGGTTTTTTTAGAATATTCTCATTCAAGTATATGCCAATTTAGAAATATCTGTACATTTAGTAATAAAATTACAATAACGATCCATATTTTCCCATTCTTCACTGAGACATTATTGTTGAAATTATATTCACAATAGTTCAGTAAGAGATAATATCACAAAATCAAATTGTTCTGATTGATAGAAAAAAACATAGTAAACTGTTCCTTCTTTCAAATAGTCTAGGAGTTAACAAACAAAGAGAATTTATGTGAATTTATGGCCCACATTTTTTTTATTTAAAGCAAACTGTGTTGTACTTTTCCTTGTCATGGTAGCTAAGCCTTAAAGAACGGCCTTGAATTAAGGAGTTCCTTAAACAGTATGGCTGATGTTTTGTACACACAGAAAAGATCTTGACTACTTTCAAACAGATAAACAGCTGCGTCTTTATTTCTAAAAGAAAGTTAAATGATACTGATAATAATATTTCATACTTCAGAGTTAAAAAGATGCACTAATCAATGATTTGGGATATATTTAGGACTCGATTCATAGCTCTTCCTCTAATAACCAAAAAGTTAGGCCTCTGACCCCAAGGATGGTTCAGACTACCTAAATTAAGAATTTATATTCTCTACAACAGGAAGCAACAGGAACAGGGGCTTTAACAAACAATTCAGTGTATCTGCATGTGGAATAGGAGCACTTCTTTCAATCATGTAGTACAATGTACAAGGGAAAGCAGAGTCTCTGACTCTTCAATCAGGATTAAAAAGAGAAAAATTTGTGTTCTCTTTTGGGTAGCAGAGGCATATATTGAACAGTAGAAAAGGGAAGTGGAGGAAGAGAACACTGAGCTAAATAACTAGAAGTAGGGGACCTGGGTTTGAACGTCTTCCAAAACTCTTCCCTCTCCTCAGGTTTGATAGGAAATACCCTAAGGTACCAAAAAGGTGATCAGCAATGAGGCACCACGTATATGGTATTTTGTATATGTGGAACTAATTTGAGCATATTTAAAGGTAAATTATGATTGGTCATATTCCCATGACCTGCTTTTACTTTACTCATGTATATACACTACACTAAATATCAAAAATTGTCAGTTGAGTGCAAGGAACTTGTGTGTTCAGGCTCCAATGCACACCTATTTAGTTGTCAGAGTTTAAAGTTTCTTATTGAATCCGCCTTCTTTACATAAGAAGATACATACTTTACATGTTGTGTTTTATGTGTTGTGCTTGAGCAACAGAACAAAAAGTTTTTAATTGTTGTGACTGAAAGACTAATGCAGCCATTAAACAGAACATATAAAGCAATGAGGTACATTCTAGTGGATGTATTTTTTTATTCTCAGCATTTTCAGCAAAAGTATGTGAAAGTGTTCCTTCTGTGAAGGCTCAGATAAGCCCTCAAAAAATGAAAGCGACAATTATTTAACAGAAATATTTGTGTTACTGAATTACCTTTCCCTTCTATCTCCAAAGTCTCATGTTGTATTTCATGATTTGTTGTATTTAATCTTTCCTTATTACATAGTTCTACCTCAGGGCTGAATATTTCCCTGCTGAAGTCAATGGGAGGTTTCCTCCTCCCTTTCAATGGGGAACATGCTTAACTTCAACATAAAGGAAATGAGCTCCATGCTTTGTGTGTTTAGATCTAAAGTGGATGCCCTAGTTAATTGTGAAACTCTAACATTTTCTATTTTTATAAGAGCTCTAAATAATAATGTATTGATAATCCAATATCTATCTTAAGTTTTTAAAGCAGTTTTGGTTTTGCTTTTTAATTACCTTTTGCTTTACAATTAACTACAGAATTTGATATAGCAAATGCTGATACCATAAATTAAAAAAACTGTATGTTGCATAGGAATAGGAAGGTGATATTGAGAAAATAACAGTAATTTTGGAGTATTCTGCACCGCATTTTTGTGTTATAAGAAATAGTGTAATTCAGCACTGAAGGTGATTCAGCAGAGGGCAACCAGTCTGAATCAAAGACCAGAGATTTTTATTACAGTATTTTATGTATGGATAAAGTAGCTATCATTTAGTTGAACTCCCAGGAAAAGAGGAGATGGTATCCTCACTTCAGTATGCATGATTCTAAGGGGAACAGAGAGGATGTTTCAACAGAGACATGTTTCAAAGTTATTTGAACTGATGCCAGGTAGAAGAAAACAGGAAAAAAGACAGAGAGTAACAGTTTGGATTGGTGAAGAATGAGAAGAATAATAAACACATTGCCCCAAAAACAGACCTATAAACTACCCAAGGTTGTTATCTTCTCAATTAACTTGAAAATATTTTTCTTCATTTGATAAATATATAAAGTAAAATAAACTGTCAGTGTAACTTTAATGAAAAGGAAGGGTGAGAATAGAGCAAGATTTCATGACTTCCTTCTATTTCGGTGCATCCTAAATAGCTTTGCTGTGCCAAGGCAAGAGAAAAGTATTTCTTTGTAAAACTTTTTTGGGGTACTTCCGTGTGAACTTTAACATTTCCTTTCAGGGAGTCCAATCCAACTCTGAAAGAAGTCAATGAAAATTATTGTCATTCATTTCAGTGGGGCATGTGGTCAGAGTCAGAATGAACGTATCTCAGAGGCTAGCTGATTACAGGAAAAAACAATAAAGCAACATCAACAGCTTCCTTTACTTTTGTGTCCTGAAAGAAACCACACCCTGTGTGAAATAAATAAATAAATAGATAGATAAAAATAGTAAAGACAAAGCACAATTCAACTGCATAAATGTACAGCATGTGCACTGGGGAAACAGTGGATGTGAAAGGAAGGATATATGTGAGTTCTTTCATGAATTTCAAACAGGTGAAGTTACAAAATGTGTAGGACGGAAAAGAGCACATGCATGTTTTTAAACTCCATTTTCTCAACCTAAGAAAGAATATGCGGGAAAAAAGTATGTGGTTTCAAATAATATTTATGTCACTCACTTCACACATATTTAGGAATAACCTTTACACCTGTGTCACAGGGGAACTGCAGTCATCTATATGCTAATTTGGATTTTAAAAAGAAAAACAATGAAAGAAATTTCTAAAGAAGAAAATAAAGAAGCACACTAAAGTGTGCTTCTGCAAATAAGAGACTAAAAATCATGTTGAAATAACAGCAATAACAATAACAATTATTATCATAATAAAAATTAAAAAGATTATGTTCATGCATCAGGGTTGAGCTTTGAAAAAACAAAAAATACCTTCATCTTCACCACGATCATTACTGGTTATATCATCTGCGCTTTTCTTTGTGTTGGCTCCTGGGATCATAGTGAGGAGGAGAATAAAGGGAAAAAAGAGAATTCAAAAAGAGCAGGTTCTCAAAAATAAAAAAACGCTAGTACAAAAAAAAAGAAAAATGTAACAAAAATGTCAAAATCTGTTACATTTGAAATTGAAAAACAAAAAAGATGCAAACTGCACATAAACATAAAATGTCAAGAACAAATTGAAAATATTTGAAAAAAATTATTGTATTCTGTGACAATGCGGTTACTTCAGTTAAAAGTGATTTTTGCAAAAACAAAATTAATGTGCTATTAAAAAAGAATAATATAAACAAAAAATATATTAAAAAATTTACCAAATTATGGCTTCTACATAAGAAATGCAATTTATTTCATTCTACTCTGTAACCTTGAAGGAATAATGTTAATATCTTCAGTGACTTAACATTTTATTCATCCTCATTAGGATTTATTAAGAATTAGCAACAACCTGAATTTTAGATGGAACCAATGCAATTAAAATAATCATTGATTCTTATCTTGAATGGACCGAGACAAACCATAAAGACCTCTTTAAAATTTCATGTCTCTTCCCATATGAACAAAAAGATATTTAAAACAACAGACTGTAAACAAAGGTGAAACAGAGTTGAGTCAATCCCAGACATGAAGTTGGTCCAAAAGTAGCCTTAGTTCATATTATACCATATTTCATGCTCTTCAGAAAAAAATTGAAGTTAAATAAAAACAGTTACTTACCATGATAAAGAATTTGCACTTATTTATTAAAAGATGTAGTAAAGAATACTTTTCAATTTGTATTCAATATGCTTTCTCAAAGTACTTTTGAGGTATGTACATGCACACACACACACATCCATACATGTCATAGCCTGTGCTTATGGGAGCAAGAGGAAATAAACATAGTTTTCCCCACCTCTCTCCTTGGGCGATAAATCTATTTTCTGACCAAAAAAAAACCATTACACCAAGCTATCCTTGCACCCAATTTTTCCTTGGTGGAAATTTTCATAAAAATTTCATTTATACTGTGCTTACTCCTGTAGCAAGTAGCTCTCTGTAATGTGAAAGGTTACTTGATAAAGAGTGAAACGTGACTAGGAAACTCAATTTCCAATTCAGTTTAGAAATGAAATAAGGATACTAAACAAATAAAATGGTCTAAGTCACCATTCTAATCATTTTATCCTGAATTGTCTTTATTTGGAAATGTGTTTTCAGGCCATACTGAAAAAGAACGGTATGGTTTATTAACTTATTTAAGTATGGGTTTGTGTATGAAGTCTGAATATGTCACAGAGACATCACATTTAACTAAAATAATTATTTTGTTACTTCCTTTTATTCTGCTATTTAAAATGTTCCTATGCCCTTCAAAATTCAAGGTTTCAAGTAAATCTCAATCCATGATTGTAAGACAGACAGAATGTGGTTAATTGTTACTAAAATACTTATGATTTATTAATAGATACAGTTTTGGGTTCTGTGTAGTGGTTTGCTTGTCATCTTGATACAGACAGAATACAGATTTTCTGTAGATATTGTCTAGAAAAACTGGCATTATATACATAGTGTTGATTAGTGAGTCAAAATATGAACAGCAGTCCCTGAGACTCCATCTCCGCCCAAAGCCTGCATCTTCAATGCAGTTGTACACAAGTTATTGTGTATGTAGTATATAAGTGTGTTCAAATATAAATATTCAGTAAATAAATAACTAGGTAAAATATCACTCTCAATGAAATACAGATATTCTCTAATCTATCAATTTCTTTGAGAAATATAAGATACAGGTTCTAAAACTTAGTCACTATTCAAGTTTTGCCTTTTTTTAATACTTTTCCAAATTAGTTTTAGCCCAGTGAAGGTTGAATCCTTTCTCAAGTGTTACCCAAATAAAATTAATTTTGTATCTAGATAAACGAAATACTCCACCTGTAAAGTGCCCTTAAACTATTTTTGATTCATGTAAATAATTATTGTGAAACAATTATTTGTAGACAATAAATCCACCTAGACACAAGCACATAACAGAATAAATTTTGATCTTAGTTCCCCCAGTGAGGTAGTCTTCTAATTTTTTTGATTAAAAAAACATGGTCATCATATGCCAAATATAAAATCAACTACCAGATAGCATTCCTATGAATTTAAAAATAACAATCAATGTGACCACATATATATAGTGCCTGTAGTAAAAAACTGTATGTGCAAGTATTTAGACTACAATCCACATTTAAAGTACTTTGAGTAAAAGAAGGGACTGTGTCCCAAAACATTCTAGTTCAGCTACTATCCCTCCCAAAATCATCAATATATATATCAATAACATATTGCAAGGATTTTCTCTCTAATGTGCTTACTGAAGTGACTCTGGTTCAGTATACTTCCAGAAGAACAACACAAGTGTAATGAGAATTTAGAAAACGTCAGCACACCATGCTACTAGATGTGATGACACACAGATATCACATAACACAGGTATGTGACATAAGTTTTTCTGTAATATTTGAAACATTCTTTATTTTTATTTTCATTATTCACAGCTTGAAGAAATCAAGGAGTAATCAATTTTCAGAACAAATTAATGTAATACTAAAATGTATTTAATTACAATGTGAGTGGCAAAGCTGTTTCTCCTATGTCTTGTGGAACAACCTTTCATTTGTCTATTGTAACTGAAATATATTTTTATAACTGATTTCTTGGGTTTGAGCAGTTTTTTAATTCATTTTGAGATCTCATAAAATGGATTACATCAATGAATTCTCACTGGAGAGACTGTCAAGTCCACGACCAAACCATGTCCCCAAGTGCCACATCTACATGTCTTTTAAATACCTCCAGGGATGGTGACTCAACCACTTCCCTGGGCAGCCTGTTCCAGTGCTTGAGAACCCTTGCAGTGAAGAAATTTTTCCCAACATCCAATCTAAACCTCCCCTGGTGCAACTTGAGGCCATTTCTTCTCATCCTATTGCTTGTTACTTGGGAGAAGAGACCAACATCCACCTCACCACAACCCCCTTTCAGGTAGTTGTAGAGAGCAATGAGGTCTCTCCTCAGCCTCCTCTCCTCCAGGTTAAACAACCCCAGTTCTGTCAGCCACTCCTCACAAATCTTATGCACTAGAGCCTTCCCCAGCTTCGTTGCCCTTCTCTGGACACGCTCCAGCACCTCAATATCCTTCTTGCAGTGAGGGACCCAAAACCAAACCCAGGATTCAAGGGGCAGCCTCCCCAGTGCCGAGTACAGGAGTACAATCACTCCTTTACTCCTGCTGGCCACACTATTTCTCATACAAGCCATGTAGGTAATAATGTTGGTATGGAACTGTTTGTAGAGAACTGAAGTGTTATTGTTGGAATTATTTCAGTAACACCAAAAACACTTAAGATACTGAGTAACTTTTTTTAGAAAAAATATACTGATCTGTTGAAAACATAAGCTTCCAGAAACATAGTATCTTATACCGAGAGGTAAAATTACAATTTTCCAACAACGTTTTCTGTTTTTCGTTAAAAATATTGATTCATTTGTCCTGAAACTTCTATAAGAAGATGGTATTCCCTGTCACAAGAGAAAAAAAGAAAAAAAGACTTGCTATCCCTCTAAGGTTAGCTTAAGGTTGCACTTCAAGTTGTTTATCTAGGAGACAGAATGGGAATGTGATTCAGAATCTTCCATGGCTCAGGAGAATTCCCTGCCTGCAGTGACTGCTTGTCCCACAGTCCAGTGTTTCCCTTTGCTCTGGGGCTTCTTTTGGAGGCGGTCAGAGTTGGGGCATTTTTCTTCCCCATATATATAAAAATCAGGATCACCAGTTTGACCTTGAACTCCCATACACCAAGTGAACATTATCACTGCATTATAGGATTGGCCCTTCTGCAGTCTTAGACTTAGAAAAAGATGTGACTTCATAACATGTACATCAAATGTCAGGTGACCTCTTTTCATTTGTCCTACAATTCCACTCATTGCTGAGTGAAAAAAGCATGTTGTAATTCCTTACTAAACTGTCAAACCTCTTTTGTAATAGATCTTTGCTTGCCATAAAATGTTTCTTTTTTGGGGGGTTATGGTGTGATAGTACATATAAAGAATAATGTAGGTATATATGAACTAGTTCCAAACTAGTGCCAGTCAGCGTTAACCATAATAAATCAGGGTTTTGTGTGGGCTATGTTCTTTCTTCCCTAAGAAGCTCTATGTGCAATGCAGTTGTAAACTTTAGTTCAGGAAGCATCTTTTTTTAAAGGTTTTTCATTCTTAAACATTGACCCATGTGCTAATTAATTTGACTTGATTTATCTGTGGAGGTAAGGTCACCTTGTATTCCCAAATTCATTCTCGATGTCATACATACATCTATCAGAAATTAAGAAGTCACTCTACTATAAGCACATCCTCTGGCTCACATTTCTTTTGATAATGAATAAAAATCTCAGAAACAGATTTTCTGGGGTTGCAAGTCTTCCCAAATGTATTCACAATTTATGCTACATCTTCCTCCATGCAGATAATATGAATCCTATATGTGTAATGTAGTCAGGTCCCACACACGCAGTTTACCAGTGCTTGCATTTTAGGTTTCCATTCTGAAGCCTCTAATGGCAGCAAAAAATTATCAACTACTGCTTAAGCTGATGCCATTTCTTTGCATTTTATATGTAATTGCTCCATCTGCCACACAGTATACCTTTTGACCCCATTTTAATTTTGGGAAAGCATTCAATTTTCAGAAATCACACAGAACATTATTAGTTGTATGAACTCCCAGTTTCACATAGAGCATGCTCAACCTTCTGGAAACTTCCATCTCAAACCAGATTAATAGAGGATTTAATAGTCATTCTCTCAGTGATATGTCTTATTTGTACAGCCATTTCAACAGATCTCTAAAGCTTTTTGTTTCCCATCCCATGAAAACTGTTATAATATTACAATCAGCTAAAGTCATTCGAGTTCATTACAATCTTGAGGGAGCACTAGGAAAACAGAACTGTACTTTCCTTTCTGCATTTCTCCCAAAACTGGTGGGCTAGCTTTACTTTGAGTCTCAATTAGTTCACAAGCCTTAAGTCATTTCAAGTCCAAAAAGAAGAGTATCAGTGGGGGAGTTTGGCTATCATAACACTGTCCCTGGCTTACAGCTATGGCCAAGGTTCTCCAACTACCTTTATAGCTGCACCAAGAAGCTCTCATTTGGCAGCTGAAGAAAGATCAAAAGAGGCATTTGGCATTTCAAATAAAAGTGGAGAACTGTCACCTGTGGCAGGGACCCCACTCTGGAGGAGGGGAAGAGTGGAAGGAGTCAGAGGAAGGAGCGGCAGAAACGTGTGATGAACTGATCACAACCCCCGTTCCGCATTCCTCTGCACCACTACGAGAACCTGGGAGTAAAGTTGAGCCCAGGGACCAGGGATGGATGGGGGAAAGGTATTTAAGATTTGTTTTTATTTCTCATTACCCTGCTCTGATTTGACTGGTAAAAAATTAAACCATTTTCCCCAAGTCGAGTCCATTTTGCACATGATGGTAATTGGTGAATGATCTCTCCCTGTCCTTATCTCGACCCATGAGCCTTTCATTTTACTTTCTCTCCCCTGTCTATCTGAGGAGGGGTTTGATAGAGAAGCTTTGGCGGGCAGCTGGTGTCCAGCCAGGGTCAACCCACCACACAATCCCTTCCCATAACGTTGTTAAAATTAAATTATAATCTGTCAACAGTGTATAAAACACCAGCGAACAGCCACATTCAATGTCCTTAGCCATAAATTTGTTGTTTTCCATCTCTCTCCAAAATAGCATGAAGACTTAGATTCTTACTGTTCTAGGTAGTTTTTAATGTGAAAGACAATGAAAGCTCAGAATTTTACTTAAGTTTTCCTGAATGAGATTTGTTTGGCTTTGTTTTAATTCCTATATTATCACCGAATAGCAGAAGACACACAATTACAGCGGCCATTACTCTGATACCATTAACAATGACAAAACCATTTCGGTTGCAACTGCTAGCTCTATATAGCAGCAACATTTAACTAAGGAACATGTAACATAATTGAATTTGAGTTCTTAATGACTCCAGCTGCAGCATACACCAAAAAAAAATCACTAGAATTCCAGACCACAGCAAATGTGTAGATGCTGCTATATAGCCAGAAAATGTTTCTTTCTTCTTCAAGAAAAGAGCATTGAATGACAATTTTGTGTCATATTCAAAATTGGATGAACTGTAAGAAAATGCA
>NW_010511187.1:20016-22054 GCF_000687285.1 Phaethon lepturus | reverse complement strand
ACGGTTTTGTGTTCCCTGTGTTAGTGAGGATTAAAACAAAAAGAAACTGCCATTTCACAGGTTTCCTTCAAATAGTTTCAGAGAACTAATAAAAAAATTACATAGACACTTCTACTGAAAAAGAAAATTTCTAAGGTTGAAAAAGGGGTTGCATAAAAAATATGAAATTTTAATATTACCTCAACTCTGTACTCTGTGCTGCCTATGGTTTTCAATTACATGGCTACACATACCTTTGTTTTCAGAAAAATTACTTACATCTTTCTGTGTGTTAACTGTTCCATGTACAGAGAATGTAAGCAGGATGAAATCCTTAATGTTTTACAAATGGCAGTACTCTGTATACTGTTCCTAACAAATAAAGACAGAAATACTGACTACTGCATGCCTTAAATTATGTGCTTCCCACAAACTATTTTCCTGGACAATAAGTGTATTAAATCAGTTCATCATTCAGTTTCACATGCTTTAAATGAGGTTATATCTTCCAACAAGTTAATACAAGGCATTGGAATATATTAATTTTCACACCGAGTGCCTGTATAGTTCCACAGAAGGATAGAAACACTTTTCAAAACTAGGGATGTTGTAGAAATAATTATTTACCACTATTTAATAAGAGTTATTAGTTCTGTGGTTGGTATGGGAGTTCCTTTCCTTACAAGTTTATTCCATACCAATAAGTTGATACGGATTTGTCTTAATATTGAAGAAAAAATTCACATGGATTCCAGGGTAGGGAAAATCTTCAAGCTATCTGTATAGATGATATGTGATCCTGATCACCAGTTAGGACCAAATAGTGCTTACAAAAAATAGCAACAGCAGTTACCACTTAGGAGCTATGTTGTTACATGAAGTTTTGGCCTGTCTACATTGTGATTACACTATTCAGTATTCAGCAGCTAATTCCCGCTGACTTTTATTCCAAGTAAGTTGCAAAAAATAACACCTTAACTTATGTGACTTTGGACAAATGGGGTATCTCTTCCCTTTTGTCAAACTTTTCAAAGCTTCCTATATATCTCATTTTAGGAAAGTGAGTCATTTGTTTTAAGAATATTGTTAACTATGGGTCTATGATGAAGATAAACACTGGCATTTACAGCAGACACTTGTCATAGTTACTGAAAAAAACACACCTGAAAACTATTTCTAATTCTGAAAATATTTGCACTCATTGAGATTGTATTTATTAATCCTGGAAAAAATATAAAACTAATAAGTTTTATCTTTCATCTTGTGTTAATCCATTTTTGGTACAATTAAAAAAATTGCTTTGAATAAAAATTACTGAAAATAATAATTTTAAAAATTATTATTACTAAATAAAGGTTTAACAGATTGCTTTTATTGATAATTATTAATAGAGAAACCATTATTATTTTAGAATATTAATAACTAACATAGAAATTATGTAGCTACACAAATTCAGTAATATCTTTAATAAAGATTTTTATTGTGTAAGTTACACCACATCTAGAACTTAAAGTCCTCTAAATACAGTACATTGCTTTGACATAACCATCTATAATGGCTCAAAAGAAAGAAGGTATTGTACAGGCTGTCCTTGCAATGACATCCAACAGATAAAGGGAGTGTTTTCTGCACTTCCAGTATAACTGAATCTGCTCTATTTGATGGAGGACTGGACTGAGCCTGCAATGCTTACTGATTGAATAATGAAAGACTCATTAAAAAGCATAAATCTACCATATAGTTATTTAAATTAATTCAGACAGAAGCACATTATTTTTCTGTACAAGCATCAGGAGGAACACTGTCAGTATGAAAGTGTGGCAGTGACCTCAAATAGCTTACATTTCTCTGCTAAATTGATGCACTTGATGAGGTGTGAATGTAAAAATGCTAATATGTCTGAGTGCACAATACTGCTATGTAGAAGCATAGCATTTGCTTTCACCCATCTCACCTCTCTCATCAGCGAAGCTGTTTTGAAATTCTGAAAAGATACCTACATGATACTTTCTTGAATTACAACATCCAAAATATAACAATCGGTTCAATATACCAAAAA